>NW_020449475.1:76358-180068 GCF_003343035.1 Apteryx rowi | reverse complement strand
AAAAAAACTGCTTCTCACAGCTCCCACAGAGGGCATGCATCTGGAGGAAAAAAAGACTTAACAAAACCCTTTTCTTGTAGGGCTAAAAACGTTCTCATATGGGCTGAAAAAGAATGTGGAAGACTGTGTGCAGCAGTGCCATCTGATGGGCTTATTCAAAAAGGTAAACAAGGTGCCTAAGCAATTTACAGGCCTCTCGAACTACTCTCACTTCTAAGCAAAATTATGATGTGCCCACTATTCGACTTCATTAAAAGAAGGTACTGTCCATTGAATTCTTATTAACACAACCCTTTCTCGTGAGTCTATGTCCAACTACTTTTTAAAACAAACTTACACATTTGTCTGATAAAGGTAACAGCATTAAAATAATTTCTTTGATGGGATATTTGATTTAGTGTTGTGGAGCATTTTGATTGAGACACTACAGCAAAACAAACTTACAAGGCATGTTAAATGTGTTGATTACTGGGTAATAGGCCCTCAAGTGAAATTTCAAAGCAGGAAGCTATACAGAGCAGATGACTGGAGGTCTCTCAGGGAAAGCCTGCCTGACCCATAGGCAGATACTAGCAAGACAGAAGAAGAAAGGAAGCATTATAAAATTGATCGGTGTTTAAGTGTTTTCACGATAACTCTTTGACAATGTAAACAGCTGTGGGTTTTATCTCTGCTGAATACATTGCATTTAAATTGTTGTTAGAAAGTTGTAGGACCAAAGTTAATATTGGTTTATTTTAAAGCCTAATTCATTCTTCTCCAACACCATGGTCAAGTAACTTTGTCTTAAAGAATGAGGCATGTTCATTAACCATTAAAATAAATGTACCTAATGAGGCTTCTCAGTTTCAGTCATGACTTCTAATTGATTGATGTGGTTACTTAGCACTGGATTCCCTTCCCCTAAGCCTCTTCTTCCTATAGTCTATTAAGTTATTATTATTAGGACAATAATTTTCAAAAGAACGCTCTTAGATCCACTCCAAATTTACAAGTGACCTTTTAATTGTTTTACATCTTCATTACTGTATTAGAGCACAGGTAAAACAAACAGATTTCTTCATACTGAAATTCCTGCAAACATGCAGAAGTGGGCAGCAAAATGTACTTCATTTGCTGCAGTGAAATAGCTAGAGCCATCCTTGGCCACAGAAATCAGTTCATGGCTCTATAATATGAATAGTTTTTATCAGTGAGCTAGGAGCAAACCTTAAATCATTATTTATACAATCTCTAAATAATACAAATACTAGGAATATTTATAAATAATGTAAGGAAAAAACTTCTGAAACAGACTCGGACCATTTGGTAAGTAGGTGCAGATGAGTGTTACACAGTTCAACATATAGTCGAATGAAAAACATAGGGAAAACATAGTAAATCTTTTTAGGACTATTTTCAAAAATAAGTCTCCTGAAAAAAGTTTGGAAATCTTGATGAATAACAGTCTGAATATTAACTAACTAGCTTATTTTATGTTTGTTTTCAACTTCCTTCTGAACTTTTAACTTTTACAAATAAATAATTCCCACTTTTTTTCTGCAAGATGATTAATTACAGAAAACAAAAGGAATGCTTGACCATTTTCATGAAAAATTATTTATTCCAGAGACTAAAAATAATATGAAAAATTTTGGTTTAGCTCTTGATTTTCTTTCAAGTTCTAACTCCTGTGTAGAGTATGTTCATGGAGGAAAGTTCTGCTCAAACATTTCTCTCAAGGGGATTAGATGGATGAGATATGAATGACCAGGGTAGAAAAAAGACAGGGCTTGGTTTGTGTTGAATTTGGAAAGCATTGATTCATTTATGGCTGGTTTTGGAGGGAGAGAGGGAAATGGGGAATTATGGTGGGGGAGTTTTGCATCATATGTAGGCATATCTCACATGAAAAAAGCATCATTAGTGCTTCTGAACAACTGCAATTAAATATGCAAACACTATGGATGAGACATCTTATCGTACTTGACATTTCCTGGATCTACTCCCATAGGTCTTTGATATTAACAGAACAATCAGCTCTATGCCAAAAGTTGTCAGTAACCCTGTTTCACTGCACAGTGCACTTAATAGCAGTACCTGGAGGTAATACTTTCTCTTTAAAACAAAGCCACAGGCAGTAAAGCAACAGAAGAAGCCAAGAAGGTTCATCTGGACATCCTGTTCTCCCTCATATAATATTTCAGTTCTATAGTTTACATATTGACCATTATTAAATCCAGGAGCTATTTTTCTGTAAATGTATAATTGAAAAACCCAGGTAACCAGGCTTTTCTTTCATGTGTGTATCTGTGTGGGTTTTTTTATGCAGCTAAAAAGGACCAAATCCAGATGYCCTTAGCTGACATGGCAGAGAGCCGGGCTAAGAAACACCAACCGTTACTGTGAGCAGAGCCACACTGCTGCAACAGGACACAAAGAAATAATGCACAGATACTTGTTTTCAGCTTCATGGCTTGAGGAAAGATAGGAAGCATATATGCAGTCTATTATCTGTGCTTTTATCCACCTCTGTTCTTGATCCCAGAATCCTCTGGGAGCTGTTCTACAAAGAGCAATTGATATTTAAATTTATATTTACCAATTAATCTCATTCTGTTTAGTATCTTCTTGGTCTATAACTCTAGGTCTGGTTATAGGCTGCAAGAGTGCAAGATGGAAATGTGAAATCCAGCCAGTAACATTGTCAGAGTGGCTCTGAACTTGCTAAATCAATAAAAACAGCAGCAAAGGCTCATAAATCTCGTTGTGTGTGGATAGCTGCCATAATGCAGCTCCTTCTGGGAGCCTGCATGTGGCCTCCAAATAGAGTTCCTGGCAGTTCATCTTTCTGGTCTAAAGGTACTTCTGTGATAAAGTAGATTTAATGGGGAAGTCCTTGCAGTGGAATAACATAAGCTGTATGTTTTCTTTCTTCCCCCTCACCAAAAAGCTAATATTCAGTTTCTCTCCTGTCCAAGTCAGATTAGCTTCCCATAACAGCACTCATCCATGACAGTCTCCAGTATTTTATTTCATGACAAATTGAGCTCTATGACCTAGAACACTCACTTTTGGAGCTGAATCCGATGGATGCTGAAAAAGCCCGGAGCATTTGCACTTGGAAAGGGGCAAAGCTGTATATTTATTTTGTAGCTTTCTGCCTGCATGTCTGAGTGTATATGTGATCTTATGCCAAGTAAAAAAGTTGATCTATGTATTGCAACAATAGTGTAATGTGCAGCACATATGGAAAGGAATAATTTCATTTACAGAGCATGAACCACACTGGTATCTGTAATCCTTTGTTTCTATTAAGCAGAAGGAAACAAATCTTATGATTTTTCAGTTGTGAAAAATCAATATTTTTAGTAGTTTCTCAGTAGAAATGTTATGCCTTGTACTTTATTAACACTGAGTGACAAAAAAACTATTGAATTAGTCCGCTGGCTTAAAGAAAAGGTATTAGCATATTCTTTTTTAAGTTAGTATCCCCTTTTTTGGCCATTGTTAGTCATAAATGCAATCTTTTACTGCATAATTAACATAAGATCTGTAGTTTCGTGAGGATATTTAAAATATGAAGATTCTCATGAAATACAGGCAAGAGTGAAAAAAATTAAGAGAATTTCAAATGCAGCAGAAACAAGAAGCATGACAAGGAGTTTGTAGAGTCAACAGATGATTGAGCTGTGGAAGCTTTTCAGAAAGATAAGGCCAYGGAAGAAAAGTTACATTAAATATTTCCTTATTAAGAGAGGCTTTCTTTACAGAGGTCTGAGTCTGATGAACTGTTTTGAATAGCAGTGTCAGAAGACATTTTTGAATAAAATTTATAAAATGAGAAGTAGCAAATCACAAGGACCAGATGGTATGCACCCAGGCATTCTAAAGGAACACACGTGAAATGTGAAAATGTTATGTGTAATCTGTCACTTAAAATCAATCTCACTGCTAGAGGAATAGAAAGCAACAAATGTGACACCATTTTTAAGCCTCCAGGGAGGATCTAGGGAACTGTAGATCAATAAGTCTCACTTCCATACAGGGGACACTATGGAAACTATAATAAAATCTAGAATTAGTGGCCACATGGAAAAAATTCAAATAACAGGGAAGAATCAAAACTGTTTTTGTAGATGGAAGTCATAGCTTACGTACTTCTTATATCTTCAAAGTAGTTGGTGAGCATCTGGCTAAAGTGATCTGGTTAAGTATACCCAAACAGCTTTCAACTAAGCATCTCACAAAGGCACTTAAAGAAACTAAGCTGTGATGGAGTAAGAGGGAAAGACTTCATATGATTTAAAAGGGTAGGAAACAAGGCAGAAATAACTGGTCATTTTTCACAAGGGAGACCTTACCAGGGTAGCTCCATAGAAATCTATGTAACTTGTGCTCATAAATATAGAGAAAAAATAGGTCAGTAATGAAGTAACCAAGTCTGCTGATGGTACAAAATTACTCAGAGTTGTCAAAACTAATCCTGTGTGCAGAAACTTTTAGAAAGAAATTCACAATACTGATGGATTTGACAGTAAAACAGCAATAGATGTCAATAAATAGAAAGTACAACAGTTGAGGAAAACCAGTGCTAGCTATATATATACCTTGATTCTTCTAAATTAACTACTAATACTATTACCATTCAGGAAATTGATCTTTGGGAGAATTCAGACTGCTTTCTGAAAGTGTCAGCTCCATATTTCAGGCACATGGAATAGAGGAGAAAACAAAAGCATCATTAAAACACTGCATGAATCCTTGCTGAGTACTGCACGCAAGCTAACTCTTGAATATCAGAGTATACAGTAACAGTAAAAAAAATTCAGAGAAGAAAGTCACGTTAGCACAACAAAACTGTTGAAAAATGACAGCATCACTAACAGTCAAATAGATTCACGCTATTTGAAAAAGCTATTTCAGAATATTGATGTCAGGAATAGAAGAATCTGTAAAGGCCTGTAAAAATATCCCTGAACATACATACAAACCTTAGAAATAAATAAATTTCCATTTGTTTGAGTCTTTCCTTGTGTTTCTACTTAAAACAGAGTCATCAAAATAAAAAAGTCCCCAGGATCTCTTGAGCTGGCGATGGCTTTCCTTAGCAGAGTAAAAAGGCTAGTGTTCAGTGGAGCCTGAAGAAATTTACTGAATATCTTTTGTGGAAAGAAAGACAACTTTCCTCCAAATGGGGAGGAAATAAAAACCTGAAGTAAGGCCCTGAAGTATGGAAGAGTTAAAATTCCAGTGAGAACAGGTGGTTTAACCAGAACTTTTATTCTGTATCAGCATTATCACTTGTTTCTAATATTTCCTTTTCCCTTCTTCAAGATTATCTTCTGCAAAATCAGGTTCCTGCTGCAGAGACAAGGGACCCTTCACATCACACATGAGGATTTGGGGGGAAATGCTAGGTCAGGGAACAAGGAACGGGCAAGGGTGGATCCCCCCAGGTCACATTAGAAAAAGAAAGAATTTCTTCTTTCCCCTTTCTGTATGCACCAGTAAACAGCTCCTGATGTACTCTCCACTCCCACTGACATCTACAACAATTATGTCCCCAAGAATGGGAGAGTGTCCCAGTAATATTTCTAAATCTCTCTATCACTTCACAGAAGGAATCGTTGCTGAGTGCTTTCTTAGCAAAAAGCAAAGCAAGTAGCCTCTCTTCTTGATTAAACCCCTCTGACTTTATGAATCTTCTGCTAAATTATATTGCTCTAATGGAATAATGTAGGAGGGAGGAAAAGAATTTAAAAACTCCAGTCATGTGTCAATTATCAAATGTTTTAAATTTAGAGATTTTCCCTTCAACCAGAAACTAAATACACTTGTTTATTGCCAGGCAAAATGGGTAAAGATGCCATTTCTGAAGTGTGTAAAGAGTTTGTGGCTCATTTCACAATAATATTTGTTGAACTTTTGTGGCATGCTTTCAGACAAAGCAAGATGGGGCTGCGTTAGTCATGATTCACTAAATAGTACGTCCTAATCCTTCCTAGTTTGTGTTTATTCATGCCTTGCTGTGGGATTTACAGTGTTAGCTCATGGAAAGAAAAAGAAAATCCCAGCAGATAGAAGAATTCAGCCTTCCAGTCCTCTGCTGAGAGGCAGGTTTGGAAATTTCATTCAGGAAGACTYGCTTCATTTCGAGCAACCCAGATGCGCAGGAAATGGGAGGAAAGGGATACAAATAAATTAATTGTCTGTTTCTCAGACAAAAGTGTGCTAGACCCGGGAAACCAAGCTCCGCACATGAACTGACTTTAAAGCCACCAGTGCAGCCCCGTGTGACGCTGGGGCCGAGGGCTCCCACGCGGGAGGAGGCGCCGTGGTCCTCAGCCTCGGCTGGATGAGCTGGGCATGTAGAGCACATCCAGCCACTGCCCAGCTGGGTCAGAGAGCCACCGTGTTTGCAGGTGGGTGTCTATCTCCAGGTACCCCAGGGCACCCTGTGGTATTGGCCTCCATTTCATCTTCTCCGGACTTCTGGGAGAGTGCAATACCTCGGACGAACGCAATGGCCTCTGTGTTGAAAAGTTGGCAGTAAATGACAGAGGGGCAGTGACTGTGCAGCAGAGGTTAGGAAGAGAATGTAAGCTGTGCTACAAATGTTCCCACCAGGTCTTTCTTTCTTTATTATTTCAAAGGTTGCTTTTATTCTCCATCTCTCCAGATTGAGCTGACTGATAAAGGAGCTTTTCTTATTTTTTCTCACCTGCTACGAAACAGTATCCATTCATTGTGAGAGGTCATTTTGTCAGAGAGAGATGTATCTTTCTTGTGTTGTTTTGTTTCCTCTTGACTTTTACTGGCTGTAACCTTGGCAGAATTGAAGGACAGTACTGTAGCCCTGCCATGGGTCACAGCACGCCATCACAGGAGTTGGGAATAGGCATGGAGGGGGTGGAGGGACACGGAGGTGGTGAACAACAGAGTGAGTGTGTTGAAATCCTGCCTGTGCTTTTCCGGTTCAGGTGATCCTGTGAGTGATAGATCTGGTCTGAACTATTGCCACCGCTGAGGAGGGTGAATGCAGGGAGAGAGGAAAACCAAAGCCTGTGGWGCATAATGAAGTCCTTATGAGTTGAAAACTGGTATTCAATATTCCACAGACAGAGATGCTGACAGCAATGATCTGTGCCATGCAGGGGAAAGTTTCAAGGAGGAAATGCACTGCCTTTACTGATCCCAGCACAGAGCCTGTGTGGGCCTTGAGAGCACTGAGTCTGTTCTATGATAACTCCCATTAGAGAACTAAGGAAGAAATAGTTCAATTTTATTTTGCTTCAGTGCACAACTCAGATGCCTAGTGTACAGAACAAGGAACATGGCATTCAAGACAGCTGGATTTCCATTCCTCAGCTTGTCAACATTTGCTGGATGAATTTATACAAATCTGCTCTGATCTGGGCACCTCAGTTTTTTCATCTTTAGAAAGACTTTGAAGCTTTTGGGAAGCTGAGTGCCAGATACTGTTATTAAGTAAAGCCACTTGATGCCTTTTTCTAGTCTTGGTTAGTCTATCAGTCCTCAAGAACAGTCACATTTTACCAAATCTCTCCTTTCCACTGACAATGCATTTTCCTACACAGGATACTGCGGTAATGATGTGGTGGGACTGCATAAACAGAACAAATGTCAGTTCTATGGCTGATACTTCAAAGAGAAAAGGATCCATCTACTTCTTCCTTAGCTGCTTTGAAGTCATTGGGGTAACAGGAATCAAAAGCAGATACCGTTCATCAGTTTAGACCTGACTGTACCTTGTAAAGTTTGTTACGATCTTTTAATTTGTGGACATATATTCTTGATTATAAAATGGATGTTAACATGCTTCTTTAGTTGCTTTAAAAACTTCTTTTGGTTAGACTGGTCCAAGATCTTGTGTATCCTATTCATACATCTTTTATCAGCAGTCATTGCTAAAGTTATCTCAGTTGTTCTTTTCACTTATAAAGTTGAGGATAGATTTGCAGGACCAAAATTGAAACAGTCATTATCTTTGTCTAGCTGGCATAATTTGACACAGCTCTTCTGCTGCTGCAAACTGCACTACAAGTATTTCCACCTGGAACTGGGTAAGCAGAGATGGCTGCACTGAGACCCCCAAACTACATTTAGCATTCACTACTGTATGAAGAGCAGTCATAACATATTAGTATAATTTTATCCCTCTTACTCGCCCTGTTACCACAAGGGCAACCACCTGCATCTCCCACACTGTACTGAATGGTGGAGAGGGGAACTCCCAGATGGCTCACATCTTGCTGCCACGGCTTTACCCCATCCAGAAACTCTCTTCAGTGTTTGCATAGTGGCTTGGCCATGACACACGCACATCCAGCTAACTCATTTACAGGTAGCTGGATATATCTACACCAGTGACTGTACAGCTACAGCTGTATCATTTACAAGAGGAGCTGTGCCACTTCTGAGCTGCAGATCTGCACCCTCCTATAGTTAAGTCTATGTTCCAAATGTAGTTTTTCCCCTTTTCTTTTTTCAATTTTTCGAAATACTGTATTGAAGCAATAGAAGTCAGGGACAGAATTTAAAAATGGAAACCCCAGAGAATAGCCTTCCTTTTATGGTGGTGCTTTCATTGTCCGTGGCTCTGTCAGTGATTCTTCAGATTCCCCCGTTTGGTCTAAGCTTTTTTTTTTTTAATTTATTTATTGGTAGTATTATTAGTATTTTTTAATTAGCATTGTATGTCAATAAGGCAGACTTTTTCAAATTAAGCAAGATCCAAGATGAGAGACATAACATAATTTTGTACTTAGGAATGAGGAGAAGATGGAATTATATTTTTATTAAAACTAAAAAGTTATTTAGACCACTGACAATTTTTCTGCAACAGCAAAGAAAGAAATAGAAATGTGTTATTGACACTATCTTCATTGAATGTAGTTTTTATTCTGTATATTAGACTGAACATCACTTCTAAGTCAGGAGATTAGAAATAAGCAATGGAAACTATTTGTTTTCATCTAATTTTTAAGTGTTGCTGTTTTTCAGTCACTAGATCATATTTTTCTCTTACCTATTGCTTACTCTTATAACATAAAGGGATAAATGCAGAGTAAACACTAAGTGCAGAAATCTCTAGATTAAATCTTAAAGCATATATAATAAAAAAATCTTCTCTCAGCACTACGACTTCATATTATATTCTCAAAAATATTATCTTACACAAATTACATGCCAATTTACGCTCTCTTCAACTTCATTGCTTCCATGGCAAAACCCAGGTCAGTCTCCAAAACTGCAATTCCGTCTCTTAAGCCCATGATGCCGAAGCCCCGTAACTTCTACTGAGAAGCCACTGGTGGCTCAACAGGCAAAACCAACAGCTCAATGCTAGCTCAATGCCATTTATTTCAACAGTTTTCATGTCAGTTTTCTCTGGTGTACAAAGCAAATTAGACACACTACTATAATAACATTATGTTTCTAGATGCAAGCAGCAGTTCTGGTGGTTTTAGAGTTACCATTATCATGCTTGATTCAGGGTCCATAAAAACATTTGGGTAAGCATTTCCCATGCTTTGAATCTTTTCTTACAACAAAACAAACCTGAAATGTTTTGGGTAATCTGAAACTTGTACAGACTCGTGTACAATTTTGGAAACATACCTAGACTACATGATGGCTTCACCTGCAGAGCTTAGGCAATTGCACTCATTTCTGTTTCTCTCTGTTCAAAATTCATAGGCTCATAGCCATGTCTTTTCTTTTCAGACTTGTTTCACATTAAGACCTTGCACCGTTGCTGCTGATTCGTGTTCTTGTGAAGGGTAAGGAATGGATTTAGTTGTATAAGAACTACCTTGTACTTCCGTAGATACTCTGTAAATGTTATATATGATCTACCCTCTGCATTGCACAAAATGCGCCACTAAAAATGTAGTAACAAAGTAAAATAATTTCTACATTAAAACAGTATCCAAAATCACATCTCACTTTTCATTGCAATGTCATGGGGTAGCCAGTGCTACCTTTAGTTCAACTAGTGAGCTGTCACTTACATGATAGTCCATCCCACTAGGAATTAATGTCCACTGGCATTTGCAGAATCTAGCCCTCACTCCAGAGGCATGAATACAAGGGGAAAAGTTGTTATTTTACTAAGTAGATCAGAATATCAGATTCATGTCTACCATTGAGCCAATATGCTGTTGCACAAAGTTTTCATTTTGGAGAACATGCAAATAGTAATCAAGCTGGAAAGAGAGACAGAAAGTGTCGATGCACKTATGTCTTTATTGTCATCTCTTCAGAGCAATCTGCTGCTACAATCCAGTGTTTCTGATAGCATCTTCTCAGGGGACACATGTCATTGTGCAGTCCCATCACCTATGCTGCGTAATTTAAAAAAAAATAAACAACATCTACTCAGCTCAGCAACACCCTGTTTACAGGAGAAAAGCTTTAATTTCAGCACTTTCAACTTGGAGTGCTATTTGGAAACATTTAGCTCTTAAAAAGTCTTACAGTTCATGCTTTGACCTCATCATGACCTGAACATTTTGTTAACAAAGTACCCTGTTAATGTTTTGACCAAAAGAACTAATGTACTTGGGGCTGGTTGTGTTGCCAAAGTGCTTGCTCCTAAAAAGGGAAAGTTTTAATTCTATTTTCAAAACCAACATCTTACTCCTAACTATATATGGAAATGTCATCAATCAGTTCTGGAAACAGTGTGTGCACTGCAGCGGCATTAGAATGGCTTGTGTTTCTGCATTAAGTGTAACAAATCTCACCATACCATAGCTCACAGCGGAAGTCTTTTGCTGTGTCTAATTTCTCTCTACTGTCTTGAATAGATGTGAATATAAAATGATTTTTAACACCAGCCATACAAGAGCCCTTTTCTTTAGTGATCAGACAATGAAGGATAAAGTGACAAGCTAATCAGAAGAAGGGATAATAAAATGCACAACTACTACCGGTTATATTTACAAATGAATTCTTCAACTAAGGGGTGTGTGTGTGCGCGTGTGTGTGTGTGTGTTTAATTAAAACATAAACCACATGAACCCTTTAGCAGGTTACACTCTGAGTTACCCTGCTGTGCTGCTATCACATTGTCTTTTAGATGACAAATTTTCTAAATTTGCTCCTTCATGGCACTTATCTAGGTATCTCACATTAAAGAAAAAAAAGGAAGAAAAGGGCTCACACAAATCATATGCTTATTCTTCTCCAAGTACCTAGATACCAATAAGTCTTACTTGGCTTATGAGAGTAATATTTTTGGATCAAATACCTGTGTGCATATTTTAGTATTACAATGTTTCATAACATATGTGTTAATCTTTGAGTGGACAAGAATGTTGATTACATTCTTATAATAGTTAAGGAATGTATGTCTGCATGTTATTCATCTGTGTGTGTTAGACATCTTACTTACAGGTACTGTTATATGAGTTATAAGATTTTTTTCTGAGATGTAAAACTAATAGCCGGATGATAAAGTATTAGTCCCTCAATTTAATAAAAGAATTACTCCTAATATTCAGTGGGTGCAGCCTTCTGCTGTTGGCTCCTTTTTAAAGGAATATAAAATAATTCAGATAAAAATTTGATTCTAAACAACATTTTAATTGGTCTTTTATTAAAACCAAACAAACTAGAGCTTCAGCAACTGAGAACTGCCTCCTTACTTAGAGAAGTATGTTATTTGATCATTAGATCTACTAAGAATGCCAAAAAGTAGATGTTTCTGAGGGAGACAATGAACTTCTTAGACTATTCTGGCTTTCATCTTTAAAAACCAAAGCCCAAGAAACCTCGACAGATGAACTCAACAACACAGACAGTGTTTTCTGCCTTTACCTAATGCTATGTAGCAATGAAAGCAACTACTTGGAAATGCTACGATGTTAGAGAAAGACAATACTTAAGAAAGTCTGTATTAGGCAAACTAGAACTTAACTCTGTTAAAAAACACAGTAGATTGATAAGTATCTTGCTTGCAGTATCGTTTGCTGGCCGCTTAGATGTATTTGTCTATATATTTTAACTATTTGGTAAGTGTTGGTGGAGATCAAAAAGTAATATATACTATGCATATTTTACATCATCCATATTGAAACTATTATTTTTGTATGGAGCACTTTAAACATTTTTTATTTATTACTTTTTTTCATTGTCAGTTACCTAACATGTCTATTTCCTTCATATGGGAATAACAAGTGTTTCTAGGTCCTGTTAGAAGTGTATTTTAGGAACTCAAAAAAGGCAGCTACAAATGACTGGGTTAAGATGCAATAGGGAGTTCTACAAGCAGAAGAATTCTCATGGAAGAAAGCATCAGTTAAATGCGCAGGATGCAGAAAAATGTGAAGSAGAATAGGAGGGTCTACAGCCTCTTAAAATATTGCCAGCTAAATATAAGACAAGAGAGACCTTTTCAAAATTAACAGCCAAAATGACATAAGTGTGTAGGAAAATATCTATTTTATTGGTGAGGAAGAGAAGATTATTGTAATTTATTCAGCTACAGGATATTGTTATTGACACTTCACCAACATGCTCTTATTAATATGGAGGCTGAACATTATTTATGTCAAAACCGTCACTCAGGAACCACACTTCCCAGAAGACTTCAGTCTCTTAGTAATCTGCAAACATGCAGTTATTTTTGGATTTCGGGTTCAAACTTTGTCATCTGATGCCAAAGTAAAAGTGACAGATAAACAGGAGACACAAATCCTCCATAGCGCTCATAACCTATGGAGACACTGAGCACAGATTCCTAAATCTAGAATATTTTAGGTAGGAAGTCTGATGCTCTATAGGGATAGTTCTTTGAATAAATTCAAGGCTTCCGTTTGTGGATTTCATGTCCCTGATCAACTAGGTTTAAATGACATGCAGAAGAGAGAGAATTATCTCATTCATAAGTGCCTTCTTGTTCTTAGAATGCCTTAATCTCTTCATTGATTTGCTTCCTCTAAACCAAACAGATTAGTCCTCTTGACCTTATTAGAAAACAGGCTACACAATTACAAGGACATCTTTAAAAAAGTCTGTACTTACCCACTTTTTCAGTATCCTGTTTCTTGGGGAGGGTTTCATAAAGGTCAACCAATTAAAATTCTATTAAATATAGAAGACTATCCTGAGTTCTAGTAAGCAGATACAGAGCTTTAGGAGAACGATTAAATCTCAGTTTTAGATTTAAGCCAATCTCTGTTAACCAGGGTTTAGGGAAAATCTCATTTAGTGAGCGTATTTTCATGAACAATCTAAGTGATGGAATACAGAATGTCCTTATTAAATTTGTAGACAATAAATATGACAGGTGGAGATTCAGACATGCTGACGGGCTGAGAATGATCTTGAAAACTGAAGAAGTTATATGAAAAAACAGGATGGTATTCAACAAGGAAGAATGCAAGGTACTACGCGTAGCCGGGAAGAATCAGCTTCTCGGATACAGGACGGAGAACAACTGGTTAGGTGGACAAATACAGAAAAGGATCTCAGGGTTGTGAAGGATTGCTGTCTGAGTATAAATCAGACCCATCATCCTGCTGTGGAAAGTCCAAACACTACGCTAGGACTTATAAACATGAGAAAAGACAGGCAAAATCTTCTGTTCTACTCAGGGTTGGTAAGACCTTATGTTCTGTTTTATTCAGTTTTGCTCTCTCCACTTCTCAGTCCATTCGAGCTCCCTTTTCTATGATTATTATTACTACAGAGTTTAGAATACCTTCTTCAGAGGATCTGAAATTAGCCATCATTGGTGACAAAATGCTGGTTTAGCTGGGCAATTACAATTCCTCCATTCTTCACAGCTTCCTCACACAAACAGAGTTTTAATTTAGAGGACTGGACTGCTTGCTTTGCTTGGCTTTTTTCCCCCCTGATTTTATTTGAAGAGATGGGCCCAAACCCCAGATCTGACAATAATTTTGAAATGTTTCAGTTTTTAATTTCTCCCAAACTCTAGGCTCACTTCCAAGTCTTTCAGATGTGAAAATGTTGTATCACAGTTGTATTGTCTTTACCTCAGCCTTTCCGCAGCACCGCCAGGCCAAACATCCGGGGGACGGAAGGGAAGACAGAGGAAGGGCTAAAAGGTTAGGTCTCTGAGTATTACACATAACTCACTTAGAGGAATGAAGAATTTTTACATTTATAATTTTACTTGAGCTCAGGCCAGTCAGTAAACATCCTATTCTGAAAAATATACTTCATGGCCATTGTAATCTTGCATTTTATACTGTCGTCTTTTAAAACCCTATCTTAGATTTTGCTTTTTCTTTCATTTCTGATGAGAACAAAGACTTGGTCCAACTTTATTTTTCTTTCTTCTGTAGACCCTATGCCCTTCAGTGAGCAGAAATTGGCTAGTGACAAATGAATTATCATAGACTGCACGGGGAGTGGCTTCATGAGAAAAAACAGCCACTGCTGTAGTCCAATATTCCCTTTTGCCCGCAAAGTATTTAAAACTTTGCTATTTCTATTGCAAGCTAGTAAGAAAACTGGTTTCAGTTCAGCCATCCAGACAACACACCACCTCCCTCAAGTGGCCAGTGAGATTAGGATTTTTTTTGTTGCAAGGGCTGGTTTTGGCATTCCCAAAGGAATGCGCTGAAGAATACACTTTTTCAAAACATTATTAATAGATCAAATATAAACTGTTTTGCAAAAGAAGTATTTTGAATGGTAGGAAGAGATAACACTCCCACAGAAACAAACATTTAGCTGGCATCACTTGGGCGCTGTAGATTTTTGGGTGAGAAGAAAACTTAAATAGCTGCCTGATTGTGGATGGGCTCTAATAGCTGTCTGCCTGAGGTTGCAAGCATTTAGTTATGGTCACTGCCACAAGGGGGATTGTATAAGCACATAAGCTAATCAAAACAGTGGCACGTTCGGAAAAGCAGCACTGTTAATTCTGGTGGCCTGCTCAAATCCTGATTGGAATAATTACAATTTTCTTTCTTCACCCCAAATGCATCCCATTTAGAAATCGTTTTTTTGTAATTTGCCGTCTAAGATGTGCTTGCGGAGCAGACCAGAACAGTTCTGGGGAAGAGCTCAAGGGAACTCAAAACAGAATTAAAACATTTACATAAATTATAAAAACAGTAATAATGATGATGATAAGATAAAAACATAAAGAAAATATTAGAAAACTTCTTATTTCAAGAAACAACGCAGGCACTTGCTGCCAGGGTTCAGAATAACATTTTCTCATGGAACAGTATGCTGTAGAAGTGCCTTACAAAGAAACATACACCCAACACATGAAGGAATGCCTTTGTGTTTATGCTGACAACATCCATCACAGCAATGGGTAAAGAAATTCCTGCTCATGCAGCCAAAACATGCTCTTCTACACATCAATGAACACCTGGGAAATTCAATGGATATTAGAATATCCATGAGGAAACCAAATATTCACACAGACCACTACCCTGTCAGTGCCCAAACACTGTGATTTTCAGAGGGCAAAGACTGATAGCAAACACAAAAGAAAAGCGGTTTAGGCAGGACTGGTTGAATAGTAAAGAATCAGGACCATCAAAAAAACCCTTACCATATATTCTGGCAACAGATATCTGATAAACCTAACAAAAGACTACACATTACATAGGTTTAGAGAGGGGGGAAAATATCCCAGTGATGCCAAGCCACCAAGCAGTTAAATTAGTTAGTACAGGAAACACAGTCCTCATGTTTCAAGGCCTAAGTCAGTCCCCAGCAGGAGTCAGGAATAAAATTGTAAAGTAAGACATGTATAGTCAAATATATTGTAAGTGCTGCCCTTGCTAGAGGCAATGTTCTGTTCTGGGATGTAATTTTTGTGTTTCTTTAGCTGGGTAAAACTGTGATCAGGTATTTCCAACCTCTTCTTTTAACAAAAGTCTGCTAATTAAAGCAACACTACCCATCTTCCTTCTTGGCATTAATGAAGTGCCAGAGGAAGGAAGCCTTAAGCATTTATTTTGCTTTCAGAGCATCTAATATCCCACGCTACAGCTGGTGGAAAAAATGGTAACACATTTCCTGACCAAAAAAAAAAAAAAAAGAGAGAGAGAGAGAGAGAGAGAGAGAGAACATGCCTATTGCAAAAGTTTGAAGTACACCGTTTCTTTTGCAGGTCTGTTTGAAAGTTATTGAAAGCATAATGTCCCCTGCATAAAGAAAAATACATGGTATGAAATAAGGTCCTTCTTGCCCTTCCACAGGTGTCAGGGTAGTTTAGATCAGCCATTGCAGATTTCTGAATAATACAGCAAAAGCAGACTGTATGCAACATACAGGTGTCATGAAATAAGCATGGCTAAGGACAGCAGTCCTTGACTTGTAGTGCGGATGTGAAGAGACGCAGGGCAAAAAGATAGTGTAAATTAACTTGTGAGATCATCATTGCTAACGTTTGGTTAATCTATAGCTATAACCTCCAACCAGTTGTCTGCTGTTTTCCCTTACCCTACAACTCCCACCTAAGAGTTGCCTTTCATTCACTATGATTTCTGAGAAGCTTTTAAAAAGAAAAGCAATTCCTTGACACCAGATGCATGCCAAACTGAACTCCCACCACTAAATATCCCAGAAGTTCAGGATTGCTTGAAATTTAAACTCATGTTTAGATCCAAATTTGGCTGTTTGAGGTCATCTTTACACATTTTTTTTTGAATTGAATTGTCTGATCCCCACCTCCCCGCCACCCCCACTTTTTTGCTTCAAACTTTTGGGTCATGATCAGATTGATGTACCAAAAGCTCTGGTAATTTGCCATACCCATCCCATTCCTCCCCCTTCACTTCATAATCTTCCAGAGATGAAATTCAAGATTTCCTTCTAATTGTATCAGGACAGCTACTCAGACAGATGATTTTCCAAGACCTTCTCATTCCACTCATAGTGGGGGAAAGAAAAAGTATGCCAGACGTTATGTGATGACGGATAAGGGCCAACATTACAAATTATGTTTGTGACCTGGCACACAGATGGAAACATAGAGTATGATTCAGTGGTTTTTGCAACCTTAATCCCTACTAAAGAGTGGTTTTGCCAAGGTAAACCTGACATTTTAAATGAAACTGCTTTGCATACACTGTATGGAACCTGAGACCCCACTTTTGTACTGCGGTTTCCTTCTAAAATGCAGCTACTGCCTGACAGAGCAGAGTAAGTGTGCAGTCTGGGCTTTCCTGTACTAATATTGTTTGGTCTGTTTCAGCAAAAGGGAATGACGTGCAAATGGAGCAAGACAAATGTTATTTGAACATGTACGTTTCCAAGCCTGAGAAAAGGAGCAAAAATAAAGGCTGGATCCCACTTTCCTTTCCCACCCAGGCAACTCCCAAGCAACAAAATCCAAATTAGGTCCCACATTTGTGATAACATCACATTTCCTGGTAAATCAATCATTAATCTGCAGAACTAGAAAAGGCGATGCATCTTGTTACTATGTCCATAATTTAAAACAAGATTTTAGCACTGGTAGCAGTTTCCTCTTTCCCCTCACCATTGCTTTCTTTGTGCTCTTTCTAAAAATAAAATATTGTCAGATTTAAAAAAGGAGGAGGAAGGGAAGGAATTTAAGTCATTTAGTGTTCATTATAGCACCAGTCCAACCCAGCACATAAAGCTAGCCTCTGTTTAAGTACACAGGTAGTCAGAATCAGTGAGGTTTATCCAACAGTTTAAAGGTACTACACCGAAGTCTAAATATATCTGTCTGAGATATGACCCCTGAGGAGCCCTCTCCACCACTGGCACAGTACAGCAGGAGCAGTGCTAGTTTTCCTCAGGCAACGCCACCAAAACAAAGACCTCAAATTCAGTGAGCAGAGTTAAACTTCAAGCACAAAGAATAGCTCATCTCCACACTCCCTTGCTCTCCCAAAGACCTTGTGGTAGGTATGCAGTGAGGAGATCTACATGAACTGAGAGCAACCTGTGTCACCTAAACATCCCTCAGTCAGCAAATTCCATCAAAGTCATCATCATCTTTGGCCATCACTGACTAGAACTAGTGCAAAGGTGCAATGTGTGTAGTAAATGAATTACAAATTTCCAAACACTGCATATGCATGGGAAATGAAGAGCACAGAGGCAACTGGAGACAATCAGCTAACACAGACGTCCTTGGCCTGTTGGTCTCTGCCCCGAGAGAAGAGCAAAAACCATTTAGGTATCCCTGTATCTTACCTTTCTCTGATGCCCCAGCCATTTTCTATACTTTCCTTCACCCAGGCATAGTTTATACGGAAACAGCTGAAGATTCAAAGGCCCAACAAAATGAGGCATTGCCTTGGGCTCCAAAACAGAATCACAAGTACAAAATTCAAGATACAAGAGCTTGCAGGTAGCACTCATTTCCCCCATGCACACTTTCAAGCACTGGTGTGTTGCTTCCCAGGAATTCCCTTTGTGCATCATCTCCCAGGCCTTTCCAAAAAGGAAGGAGATATTTCTGCTTATTTTTGAGCACATGACTGTTTTACAGGGACTTGATGTTAGGACTGCAGAAGCTGGTTTGACTTTGAAACCAGCTCATCCATTGGGGTCCACTAAATTTGTGCCAATAGGGCTGGAAACAGCTACAGTAGTAATTTATACATTTCTTTGGGTTAAATATAATCCAAGGGTATTTCCAAGCATATATTTTATCTGTCTGCTAATTAAAATGCCACCATCCAAACTTCTCAGCATTAACAATGCATTATGGGAGAGAAGTGTTAAGAATGTCCTCTTCCTTCAGAAGAGAATGATAGGGAAATGGCAACACATTTCATAAAGAAATAAAAAGACACATCAGAAATATTTGAAATGCACAATTTTCCATCCAGCTCTATCAAGAACATTCTGAAGAACAAGAAAGGGAATAATCCTTTGGATTTTCTAAAGAAGTCAAGCAAGTGTGAGATGGGCTCTTCCTAAACTTCTGCAGGCACCAGGAAGGTTGAAAAGCTGCCTTCAGCATCCTAAATATTTTAACTTTAGCCACTGCTGCTGCCACCACTATTCCCACTACTGCCCTCCTCTTCTATCCTTCCCAGCAAAACTGTCCCTGATCAGCTGTATGCAAATATCACGTAGCAGGCATAACACAGATTTCTGATCCTTTCAGCAGGGTCAGAACTTCAACCACATTTCTAGGCAGCTAGACACAGCCTCCCTCATCCAGCCATAAGTTTTTTTCTAATGCAGTGGAATTGCCTACTATTTAAATAATTTTTTCCAGAGTATAATTTAAACAGGACTGGCCATAATTATATATGTTTTGGAAATTAGAAAAATCGTATGATAGGAAATGTATGTTTCCTGCTTTCCATCACTGATTTGAGGCTCTCCAAAGAGTTCTCAAAAACTTTTCTTCTGCTTTTACTAATCACATATTATTGACATTAAAAGTTAAAATGGAACAGCTTACAAGTCCACTAGTGCAGCACATTCTCTTGATCTGCACAACAGCGCAATATTGCATTGCAGGAGTACATGTCCTTAGAACCAAAGCATAGACAAAAAATGAGATTAAATGCAATTGGAAAAGAAAGAGGAATAACAGGTACTGAGACATGGATCCAAAAAAAGCAGGGAGGAGACACACAGGGACACAGAAGCTGGGTGTTGTGTTGTCCAGTGTGTAGGTTCCCAGCCCTGGGAGCGGAATTCAAACCCCAGAATTAGGCACAAAAGTATACATTGGATGATAGGATGCAAGTGCAATGTCCCTCTGAAGGATGGTCCAAAAAATCTATGTGCCTAGTGGGAAGCAGCATAGAAATGCCCCACTGGGAACAGTGAGAACGATGATGTCTCTAAACTCCTGCCCGCTCTGGGAGGAAAGAGCTGAGGGGGGAATGCATAGGAGGTCCTGCAGAATCCACACTGATTTTAAAATAATTGAGCAATGCTCACTAGCTACTTTTAGCCCAGGAAACATCATTGGTTGTTTCCAAACTGGTGAAAGTCAAGCATCAGTGAAAGAGATGATGTTTCTTGCCTTTTTTTTTCTTTGCATAAAAGCCGCTCACTTCATGAAATAAGGAATTCAAACCCACTGCTTTCAGCTGTCAAGAAAAGCGGCTCAGTCACTAGGCTTGACGTGTCTCTCTGCGGGGTCATTCCTCAGTGTTTCTGCTGACCTGCTTCAACAAGCAGCTTGCGGAGGCCAGGAAGCCCAGGGAAGATCTCCTGCTGAGTGAGGAGATTTTTCCTTCGGGACTACACCTGGTATTTCCATGTCTTGAGCGTGCCTAAATCTGATCTGGGTGCCCAAAGTCATTCTTGCACTAGTCACTGAAACGTTCTGCTCCGGKTAGTACACACTACAGAGGTGTGGAAACAGCACATCCATACATCTCTCTCTCTTTCTTTAACTACCTGCCCACCATTACATCACAGGAATGACCTATATTGGAAGGAGGGAAAACCAAAAAGCATCTTTCGAATATTATTAATTGTAAAGGATATATAGGTACAAAAATAAATAATTGAACTGGGACACCCTCAGCTCATTTCTGAAAAGTTAGCAAAAATTAAAATATGTCATAACATACGAGGATGATGGCTAGCTAGACCAAAAGTAACTTTGGAAGCATATCACACATAATATTTTGGAGCATATTTAAGCATTTTTTCTTGATATAAGAAGCCATAAGATTCATGGGTGACTTGAAATTTTTATTTCCAAAAAAAGTAAAACCAAGAAAGCTTCAAGTGAAAGCCCTGCCTACATTCAAAGAAGGAGAAATGAAACCAAAGTAGTGGAAATTAGAAACCATAGAAAACACATGCCCAGTTCTGTGAATACAGAAACAGGTCTCCAAAGCATGTTCTGCCTCTTTTTAAACCAACAAGAATTCTTATATGGATTTCCAAGAGACTAAAAGAGTCTCAGCTTCTTCCAAGGACAGGGGCACTTCAGGATGATATYCTGAGTGGCACTGTGTGTGAAATTCTGCAGATGATCAGGGTGGGATTCATCCTTTTATATCTTACTTAGAGACATGAGCAGGTTTGCACAAATGGTAATCTGGTCCTGCCTCCACTATTTAACCCAGATTAATTTGGCTTTCTTATTTAAGTGTTCTTTGGGCATTTCCATCTTTATTCACTTCTTTATGTTCATAAGTGCGTGTTTCAGAGAGACAGGCACATAAAGGTCTGCTGCAAGCTAGTTTTGGTGCAGGAATACTGCACCTAAACACTGCACCAGTCTCTAGGAGAAGCATGAAGAGTTAAAGACAGTCCGAACTGATGTCAGTATCTGCCTTTCCGATAGTAAATGATCCAGGCAGGAAACAGAAGGGACTGATCAGCCTAAAAGTGATTAAGTCCACTCACTCCCAGCAAAGTGCTCTGACCACCAGATCATAGGGTGCGTGGGGCAAGGGTATTCTTTGTTCTCCCTCTTGAAACTGAGCCCCAGCACAGCTGGACACAGAAGAGCTACCTAGGCAGCCAGAGAAAAGACAACAGGGAACATGACTATAAGCTGGTGGTTAGGGCACCCATCCTGGGGGGAGATGATTGAAAGGTCTAGTCCCTTCTCCCAGGCCTTTTTTCTTTAATCCACAACAAACCAGTGACAAACTGCAGCAAAATGCACGCTCATCCCAAGAAGTAGGGTCTAAACCCCAGCTTTTTCCCTCCCTTTATCAAGTGATCTAACTAATCAGCTAAAGTCAAGATGTCTCTTGCTGCTTTTTCCTGAGGTTCACCCTCAACAGATGGAATAGCAGATGCTCTCATATGGGAGAGCAGTATGGCCTGGCAGTTAGGGTGCTTCTGCAAGATAAAAAAGAGACGAATTCACTCCTAGTCCAGCTGAGCGGCCCCTAGCATTCAAGGCGTCCTGCTGCCCATGAGAACACTGTAGCCACTGCTATCTGAAAGGAGCATCTCTCCGATCCCCCTCTCCCATTTGGCACCTGTCCTCAGGAGAAAGGTATACAATGAGATGTCTGAGTGGGGACTGGTACCTAACATTTCCTAAAGGTCTGCTATAGGAAAAGGTAGGTACCTAAATTAGGTGACCTGACTGATCATAAGAGATGGCACAGCTCACTATATTGTCAATAAACAGGATGAGGAGGCTAAGCAGATGAAGATAATACACCTAACACAGTTTTTTTTGTGTGTGTCTGTATGTGTGTGAAGTAATAGGAGCATCTTCAAGCTAGTGACCTCGCAGGTAATGTCAAGGGAAGTTAAAATGCACACATGCACAGGCACAGTGTAATGATCCAGCCAGACTGCTATGAGCTTTTGGTTTCTGCTGATACAAAGCAGATGTTGGAGAAATCTGAATTTCTTTGTTTAACTCCTTGGAGCATCGTTTTAGTATAAATACAGGAGGCATTTTTCTCACTGCTCTCACAGCTCTCTCTTCTCTCACATCAAATTTATCTCAGCTGAACAAGTTATTTTTTACCCAGTGGGAAATGTCAATTATACAGCATCATTTGAAAACTTGGAGGGAGGAGAGGAAAGAAAGTCTTTATGAAATTTTCCAGGCAAAACTGCATTTTACCCATCATTTGATCTGATGCAGTGCTTTGCTATTGTCAATTACAGATCTGTTGATACATTTAAGCAGACCAGAAAAAAATGTCACACTATTCAGGATAGTAAGAAGAACGTAAATTTAATGTATGGCTCATTGAGAACTGATTTAGGATTTTAGACAAAGCATAATATCATTCTTCTCTCCCTCAAGATTTTATTACTGCATTAAGAGCAGGTGGTTGGAGAAGTACTGGTTTCAGAGAGAGTATACCTGGATAAAAGAGATCAACATCTGTCTATATAATTTCACAACTAGCATAAAAAGCCTTGAGTTATTCCAGCACAAATGTAGTATTACTGGTATTACAGGGAGAAAGGGAGAAAGTGGCTCTGTGCCACTGAGAGGCAGAAATGAATGTTAATCATTATATACTGTTATATATGGTGCTCCTGCCACTCTATAAACATCTCAGTCCCAAAAGGACTGGAAGGAAGAACAGGGAAGAGTTGGACCCTTCTTGTGCCAACCCTCCTCCTTCTGAATAGCTGCTCCATCTCTACCTCTCAGATGTCCTCAGCCTGTGGTTCTGTGTCACAAATAGGAAAAGCAACCAGGAAAAATAACTTCGAACATGGAAATTGTGGGTAAAGGCAGCAGACCTGACTATACAGGGTAGCGAGGTCTCTGACCAAAATAGCCTAAATTGCACTTATAAAATGAAACAAAGTTTGTCAAAAAGAACATATGGATTGCCTATAACAAACTTTTCCTCAGGGGGACATAGTATTCCTTTTGCAGTTTCCATATGTTTATGAGCAAATCTGCTGCTCTGCAGTGCATCTACATTTACAAATATATGTGCAGATATTTAGTGCAGTTCTCTGCAATAGTACATTGTCCTGCCCTGCTCACCAAAAGCACGAGGGCTGAGGATTTAGCAGAACTGACTCGATTGTTTTCATTTTAACTGATCAACAGCATCAAAAAGGTGTTAGGAGTTATAACTGCCTACACGGCAAGGATCTCTTATCATGTAGACTTTGAATGTGCACTTAGCTGTTCTTCCTGAAAATCAAACTTATTTTATGTTCAGATAACCCACTCACATTAAAATTGCAAAATCTTCTATTTGTTTTTTATATGAACCAACTCTCTCCACAAATCAGCAAGGATGAACTATCACAGAGAAAAGAGAAGAATTAGAGGTAATCTAGTAGAATGTAAATATCTGGAAAGGCTGCTTTCAGACAGAGAGGTGTAAAAGAGTGCAGTGAGGTAGATCTAGAGATCACTGGCTTACAAAGCCGTGGAGGACTCCACTATAAGTGAATGTGAAAGAGATGATATTTCCTCTGTTGCAGATGTTTAATCCATTCAGTGGACAAATAATAGTTAAATCAGTCTACTGGATTTGATAAGTCTGAAGGGAAACATACACATGTGCAAGAAACACCTTTCTTTTATTATGACTGGAGAAGAGGAATCCTGAAACTCCCTCTTCTTGTGACTTGGGGTCACAGTCTGGAAGAGATTGAGAATTACTGAGTTAGCCTCAGTCTCTGGCTCTAATCAACCCAACATCTTTCCTGAGTGGCAAAATAGGCAATAACCCATCTATACTGCCGTCTATGATCACCGATCATTCTAGTAAGCTCAGTGATCAGCCAGGCATCTCAGTAATATTCAAAATGAGACAACATAATTAGCTTCAGACGTAGATTTTGAACACACACCTAACTAAAGCATCTCTCGCAAAAAAAAAAAAAAAGAAAAAGAAAAAGTCTTCCTTCTGTCAACGTTGTAAAAGCTCTGCTAGACAGGCCTGGTCTCCCTGTTCTCTGTATGTCTGACAGCCCTGGTACTGCCAGCTACACTGCAAACATTCCCATTTATTAGCTGGAGGCTGACCGGTCTATTGAATTGCACTCAGTAATAAAGCATGTAAGGACTGACACTGTCTTCTACTTCTGGGATTACTCACTTGCTTTATTTTTGAGCAATGTTTAAGTGCTTTGCTGGATCACACTAAACCACTCAGCACCTTCCTGGATCAGGCATTTTATTCCTGCAGGCTACAGTCATACATCCAGCACTCTACATAGAGATGCATTTAGGGTAGGAGAAAGTGTTGAATATTCATAGAAGAATAGGTAAATCATGAAAGATTTGAGGGAAGGTGATCAGAAGGGAATCTACATTGGTGTAATCTTTAAAACAAAAAAAAAAAATTCAAATCAGATTTTGTACGAGACCTTCCCATATATAGAATATACTAACGGAAATAGTCCTCATTTGAGAAGGTGCAAAGCAAGCTGGAACAGCCTGACACAATGAGTTTCGTTTAGGCTAAATATCAGAAGTTAAAATCAGTTGGGCAGAGGAACAGACTCTCAAGAAAGGCAGATGACTGCAAAATCTGCAGGTATTCAAGAGCCAGTAAGATAAGGTATTGTAGGACATTAATCAGGGTCCTACAGATGTAAGAGGCCCTTTTCTGGATCACCCGGGTTGATGTTGTATTTTTCTCTATCCATTGATAGACTCCTGTTTGCTCCTGTTGAAGTCAATGGGAATTTTGTCATCAGCTTCCAAGGGAGCAGCAGTCTTTTGATTTGGCTGTGCACAATTTCAATTAAAAAGTCTGTGAATCACATCATTCTGCCCTTGGCAGCTGAAAGATGAAGACAGCAGGATAGGAAAAGAGCAACTCAAGCAAATCAAAATAATATTTCTATTAAGCTTTTTTTTTWAAAAAAAGAAGATACTCAGCATAACTTATTCCTTTTGTCCTCCTGCTCTGTTATTAATAACTGTCTGATGTGATTAAAAAGTGGATTGCTAACATCTCGTTTACTTTTCACTATCTACAGGTTTGATCCTGTGAGATTTATTCACTATGAATAAAGCTCATTCTTGTACAGAAAAAGTTGTCTTGGTTCAAGTATCTTTCAAGTTTTTACTCAGCTCAATTTTTACAGTTAATTTTGGGTTTAGGTAATGGCACAGCCTTGTGAACAGAGCACAGGAGTGCCTCTCAGAAGTAGTTCTGAGCTCCAGTGATGCTGGTGGAGCAGAGTAATTGTTCAGCTTGGAAACAGGCCTCTACTTGCTGCCCTCACACTTCTTTGTCATGAGCAGCCAAATATCAGCAGTGATGTTCCCTGGTTTCCCAGGACAGGTGTCGAGGCGTTTAGGTGTTTACCTCACACTGATTTCAGTGAGATTTAGATGCACAAAGAAGGAAGAATTCTGGAGTATCTGGACCTCAGTTCCCTCTCTGTAAAACAGGGATATTTGCCTTTCCCCTGCTTTGTACTTTCTGTTTCGACCTGTAAGACCGTCAGACCTCTTGCTTTCTATGTTCACATGTGATGTTGAGCACAACGAAGCTTCAGACCCTGCAGACACTCTGTGAACACAAAACAAGACCATTATTACTAAAAACAGAATATAGATTTTTATTGTTAACCAACATTGAAATAGAACATCCCTAAACCTTCACAAGCAGTAGCTTGCTAGGTTCAGATGAGTACCACCGAATGACTCCAAATGTAGTTAGGGTCATTGCCAAAGGGGTTGACTCAAACATACAGCAAAGATGCTTCTCAAAAGTGTTTTGATAGAGATAAAATGCTCCTGGTCATTTTTCTACCTCTTTCTCCCACTAGCATCTGTGACCTTGCCATTACATAAACAGAGACATTAAGATAACTCTTCCTGTAGTAAGAACAAAAGCATCAGAGTTCCAGCAAATTTTAACCTGAGTGGAACCTACTGATACAAAGCTAAACCAAGAGAATATGAGATAAAACACCAAGAGCAGCAGTACCAAAGAGCAACCTATTTTGGTAGAGGAGTATTTGTTGCTTTTTTCTTTTATGAAGACATCAAGTCATGAAGGGGAGACTAAAAATCTTCCACTCCATAAATCTCTTTATCCACAAGGTCTTCTTCATGTGTGTGCCATGTGCCCCCTCATAATCTTCCTATTTAATACCCAAAATCCACAGTCTCTTTCCATAAAGCCCATAATCCATTGATACTTCAGGGAGCAGAGTTCAGAAGCTTTGCAAGCTAAGACATTTTTAAGTGATTTATACAGTGAAGTAGAATTTCCTCTGCCCACCTGCAAAAGCTGAAACATTTCTGTGATTACAGTGCATTTTCAAAAGTTTCCATTCATGTAGGGTTTCTTATTAAAAAAGCAGCACATTAAAGGGATCCATATATATGTGTCTGCTACTTAAATCTTCAACAGGTCTCACWGTGTGCCACTTGGAAAAACAAATTTGATTTCATTTGAAACAGTCTGCCTGCTACACGCAATTGTTTTAGCTGTAAATTGTTTTGCTGCACTATAAACAAATAGAATATAGGAAAGGAAAATATCAATTACACTTGCAGAATTTTTCTTCTAATAACATCACTGCACATGCTTGTTTTTAATTGTAGAATGGAATAGCAATCTCTTCATTTTCATTAGCAACGTCACACTCCGACAGCTATTAAAATCACTTTTTAAGGATAAAATTAGAGTGATCAAATGCAAAAAAAAAAAGAACCTTCTCATACAAAAACATTCTGCTAACTTCCCCAGTCTAGACATGGAGAAGTGGGATAGTTGCAAAAGTTTTCATTTCCCATTACCCACTCCCTGAGCCATGCTGCTCCATGTTAACAGAAAAGAGTCTGAAATTAATCAAAAGAATACATATCAGAGTTAGGACAAAAGGAGACATTGTTAGTAATGTCATAAAATTGCAACTGGTAAATTAAATGTCTGCAAGGACTGCAGACGAAGAAGCAACACCCAAATCTCTAAAGTAAATGGAAATAAAAGACCTTGTGGAAAATTAAGAGAAGTGCCTTTACATTTAAAATAAAAGGCATGGAATAGGTTGTTGAAAAAACTAGCAAAAGCAGCAACCATGGAAGAAAAATTATTACAGGGTACATAAACACTAGTTAAGGGAATAGCATGGCCTTCTTCCATCTTGGAAGGCTGTTATGTTACTAAAAGGCAGTAGTAAAAGATCAGAGCATTGTTAATCAGCATGAAAGGAGAAGATCAGCCAAGAACAGCAAAAAATAAATATATTTTTAATGGCTATTAAAAATCACAGGTCTTCTGGCCAAGCAGAGAGTCTGGGATGTCTGGTTACCTCACTTGGGGAGGAGACATGGTAATTGAATTTACCCTTTGGTGCTTACACAGAAGAGGCCAGCGTTAGCAGCACCTGAGCTACATGGAAACAGTCAACACTGAAAAACTCAGAAGGCTGCTTCGTCTGCCCTCTTGCTATTGACCTTAGGAGACAACGGCTTTGTCTGTGTGTATAGAGCAGCAAAATAACCCCTGAGATGCCAGGGCATTGACCTACCATTTGTAATAACTTAGTTCCAGAAAGCCTAAATTTCACCTAAATTTAATATAATAGGTAGTATTTCTTATCACAATGTATATAGAATTTCCTATGTAATTCCTAAATAGAAAATACTGTGCCTACATGTTTCCAGCTGCGGCCAAGCCTTTGGAAGCACTTTGGCAATAGAAAACACTGGAAATTTTAAGTGTGGGGACAATTTGTCAGGACGTTTCTTCATGTTCCTACATGGCCTCATACAGGGAGGCTGGATCACAGGTTTCTCCAGGCCTGAGATAACCGTGAGACTCTTTCATAACAGCATTAACTAGACTTGCCGGGTAGGGATCCCGGAGACTATACATTTCCTGGGAAAGGCAGAAAAAATATTTGCTATACCACAAGGAACTTGAATGAGCTAAAAGGGCTTCAGTAGCAAAGAACTGGGCTTTATGGAAAGGTCTTAGAAGGATAATTATAGACAAGGCAGAGGACCCTTTGTCTAAAGGAGAAACATGTTCCAGGCTGGCCTGGGAAGACTATCTGTAGAGCTCAGTAAAGGAGCACTATGAAAAGCAACACACTGGTGTTTCAGTAATTGCAAGACTCTCAGAGCAATGGATATACTCTCTAGAGAAGCAGGCATGGAGTCAGCGAGTAAACCACGCCAAAGGATTATAAGAAAATATTATCTAAATCCTCCACTCGTGGAGGAGGATCTTGCTGCTTGAGTTTTGATATCCCCTGTGATCTTTTGGGAGCTGCCAGACATCTCTCCAATGAAGCATCACGCTAGACTCAGACCCAAACACAGTCTTGCTAAACGTTTTTGGCAGGKGAGCATACAAAATGAGATCAGCCTTCTAGCTCAGAGGTCTTGCTCATATTCTAAATTGTTCTGCACTTTGTAACTTTCCTTGCTCACTTTCTAATGCAGAAGTGGATGCATCTTTCACAGCAGAATTTGTGTTTCTAAAATGAAACAGCGACAAAGCCACTATTTCATAGGATTATTCAGAAAAAAATAAAAAATAACTTACACGATATGCTAACTATTGCTTCTAAGGGCCTTATTGCTGTATGTGTGACATTATGACTGGGGGCATTGCACAAAGCTGATTGCATCCTACTCCAGAGAAACAGAAGACTAAAAAATAAAAAGAATTTAAAACAAGATACTTCTAATAAATCATACACCAACAAACTGTCTTGCCCTAGGGTCATCTAATATGTAATTTTGAAGCAGTTGTGTTTTCCTAATACTATTTACAGATCTCTCAAACAACAAATACAATTCTTTTGTTGCTCAGACTTTCCCATTGAAATGTAACTCTGATACCAGTTTGAGTATTATTTTAAGATGTGTCTAATCTCTTTATTTTTATCTTCCATTGCTTGTTAAAGTTTCTTGGGCCCCCATTTAAATCTCTGTGAAAATATAGGTGGATTTACCTTTCAGCAATAAACTTTCATTGATCTCTTTTTTATCCTGAATGAAATCTTTCCTCTTGTTTTCATATTTTCATGGGAGGAAATCCAGTTTTCTTCTGCAATTATTTATCTTTGTTTGGTTCATTCTGAGACCTTTAAATTACTTCTGATTCCCTAGCTGGTTGAAAGAAAGGAAGAAAGATCCACTTACTCATTTCATGTTTTGTCCATTCATTCTTAGCAGGATATCAAAATTATGCAGATTATATTCTCTAGTAATATCTCTTGATATTTTTTTCCCAGGTAACAAATTACTGAGACAGCCTTGGATTTTTAAAACTCATCTGTTATTCATGCATAAAATGCTACGTTCAGAGGCAGTGACTGCATTGATTGATGTGAAATGCAGCATATTCTAACCAAAGACAGTTCAAGAGAGCAGCATTTTAGATCCTACCTGCTACATTTCAGTGAGGATTCAAGATTTGGATCTGAAACTGAATCAAAGCCAAGAATAATGCTCCATTTATTTCTATGGCTTTATTTCTCATTTAGATTAAAAATAAAAAGGAAGAAAACACAGAAGATCCTTAAATCTCGCAAATAATATGTAGTCAAAACTGTAGAGTATAATCCCACAGGTTTGAATTCAAGAACTAGAGCTTTATTTTCAAAATGTGTGGGGTTTATATTTGATGGTGTGCTTTAGATGGTGCACCATCTAAAGCACAGTACTGGATTACGTTGTCTTAATTTCTACCTTAAATTAATTTAAACCTTTTGCCTAAACCAAACTGTGTGGTCACATAATGTTAAAATCAGAATAATTCTTTTCTGGCGCAAGGCAATTTTGCAATTTCTATTAGATATCATACAAGCTACAAGGAGCTGATACAGATAATGCTGCTTTAATTCATAGCACTAGCAACAGGCAAGTCTGACAGTTCTAATTTCAGATTCAGTTTTGATTAATTCTCAAAGCTAGGCCTAACCAAAGCTATAGAATTCACAACCCTGGATTAGAAATCTTTTGCAAGCAGTCTTTACCAGCTGTTTTTTATGATTTTTAATAGCATCTCAGGACCCGTGCTTTYGCTCCTGATCACAACCAGAGTAGCAGAAAGCTTTTAGAAATGCTTCAGCATTGTACTGCTCAGTTCAGCTTCAATTCTAGAAATAACCTGTATTTTGCAGACAGAAGCCTGGGGGAGTCTGTTATTCCAGACCAGTTCATTCATCTGCCCATGATTTTTACTGTGAGCCACCTGACTCCAGCGCTTAATAAAAACAAGTACCTTATGTGTATTCTTAAAGGTGATTTAATACAAAAACTTACCACCTTCTGTCTGCTCAGGCTCCTGTCACCCCTCTCTTGCAAGATCAAGGCAAAGACTTCACATCCTTCTGCTTTCTGTGGTCACCTGCATCTATGCAAAGCAGATGAAAGACAGAACCATTTTGAATAGCAAAAAAATTAGGCATCCTGCTAATACTAGGCTGTAAAAAAAAATCTGGTCTGGGATGGGGTTAGAGAAAAATTAGATATTTTTCTCATTTCTTCTTCTGAAATCTTTTTCTCCAAAAGGCTCTAAATGGTTTGACTGCATTAATCACACACAACCAAACTAAACCTACAGACCCAAAAAGGAAACAAACTCCTGGGAAAACCTGTTTGAGACCAGAGTAACCAGGAAGCTCCCAACTGCTTTTGGCAAGAGCATGTTACCTGCTTCTTGAGTTTTCTTTATCTACTATGATCTGAAAACAGAAACAAGATTTCAAGGTTTTCACGTTGTGAACATAGTATGGAAAATTTTAAAAGAGATGGTAGATCATATGGGAAAATAGACCTTTACCTTCTTGCTGTTCCACTGCTTTAAAGACTTTCACACAATTTATACTAATTGTTTGACTCTTAAAAATTAAGGACCAGTTCCACAACAGCTAGTAAATTAGTGCAGCACTCCTGAACTCAAGTCAAGTTCATTTACAGGAGTTCAGGACTGAATTCTCTGTTACCTTTGGGTATGTCTTTTGCAGTAAGCCATTTCCCCAATCTGATTAATCACTTTGGAGTGTTAGGATATTTTTGCACTCTATTAATGAGATCAACTTTATTAGATTAATCTTAAGTTTCAAAAGATGATATCATTTTAAATGACTAAAGCAATAAAATCAAGGATGTTTTTAAAAAAATCCTAACAAGTTTTCCAGCATCATAAGGTGAAAAAGAAGCAGTCAGAACTGGCAAAAATTCAGGCAATTGAATCGAGGCAAGTTAAACAGGTTCTGATTGTGAACTATGGAAAACTATTTGTCCAACTGCATAATGACTTAATAAAAATATGTATTTTACACAGTGCAGACTACTATATCACCATTTATATTTGTAAAAACAACCTCCTTTTATCTCTCAAGGCTGTGAAACATCTGGTAAGCAGCTTCCACTCCACATTCTTTGTTGCCCACTAAAACTTTAAGGTTTGAGGAAAACCCATTACACAATTTGCCCCTAAAAAATAAATACTTTAAGAGATCCACCAAAATGTCTGATGATAATTCACTTATTTATGGACATGCTATTAACTTTATAGTTCAAGCCAGTTTTGCCTCAAAGGTTCTGCATCTGATAGCGGAAAGCCTGTTTTTCATGGCAGCTAGATGGGAGGAAGGACAGCTCGTCTCAGAAGGAATGCTTTCAACAACTTTTTAGAACTGAGCTTTACATGGCAACGCGATCAAATGTATTAAGCAGGTCTGGAGCACGGGCTTGTTGAAAATATTTCTACCACAACTGTCATTGGAAGGGAATTTTCTCACAGGTGACTTCTTTCTATGTCATTTTTTCTCATTGAAAAACTAAATGCCTAAACTCTAAAACTTCTCCTCTCTGACCTGCCCCATCAGTATCTCTCAGGATGGCTGTCCTCATCCTCATTTCCCTCAGCTGATGGTGCTCCCTTTGGCTCCTCTCTGCTCATACCTAGAGGAGAGCTATAGGGCAACCAGGGAACTGAGCTTCTGGACATAATCAGAGGGTCTCCCTAGGAGTTTATCCTAACCTTGTTAAAAGTTGGACTTTATGGTGGAGGGCAGAGAAGTGGCAAAATACTATCCAGCCTGTTCTAAATCAAACCTACCAGATATAGTGCGCTCTATTACATAACCCCCCAATGTTTTTACCTTGCATTTACTCTAGAGCAGCAAGTTTTGAAACAGTCATATTTTTCCATGGCTTGACATTTGTCCAACTTGTTTCTAGCTCACAAAGGCTAGCTCAATGCCATGAGCAGCTGGAGCAAGAGATAGCTCTGCAACTCCAGCCACACTGCTACAGCTGTTGCTTGGGCTCAGATTCCTTGCCATGCTCAGGAGGAGCCGAGCCCAGGGTACCTGCCAGGGGGCTCAAGCAACATGGCACTCAGACCTACCCATGCGCAGCCCCTTCCAAAGCAGCTGTACACAAGCCCATATAGGGAATCTCAACAGGTTTGGGCTCCTCCCCACCTCCATAAACTTCTAGGGCTGGGCCTGGCTCCGCACCAGAGCTAATTTCTAGTGGTAGCCTGACAAAGAGGTATGCAAGGAGTTTGATCTGACTGGAAAATGTCAGTGTTGCTAACCATAAGGTTCTGTATAAAGAGCCTGGACAGGACAGGCCAAGCAACAGTATGGTCCTAAGGATGAAAGGCAATGGGGTTACATCACTTCTAGACATTGCAAAAGGACAGACACTAAAGCATGAATCTGAAAAGGTTTGCTTCAAATTAGCATTGAAAACATATGCACAGGGCCCAAACTGAGCTCTTATGGCTTGTACGATTTGTTATACTGGAGCTTCCTGCCCCGGCTTTATTTAATCTTACCCAGATGTGCAGTATTACAGAGACCCGCACATAAGGCATGCACATTTACTGTTCCACCCCACCCTTGCAAACTGTCCAACAGGTGGGACAGCTGAAGAGCAATACATTCTGGTGGTACTGAATGAAGAATAGGAGGGAGATGGTCTGGGTCAACAGGAAGATACAAGGCAGCAGAAGGAAGTTTTACTTGTTTTAACAACAAAGTGGTGGAGTTCGCTGGAGGGAGCCCATAATGCCAAAGAGAAGGTACAACCCTCTCTCATGACCTCCCTCTGTTCCCCTACCCCCACCTCAACTCCCTCCTCCTCCCTGACTTTGAAGAGGAGAAAGGAAGAAGATCCCTCTCTCGTTCTTTTCATGAAACAAAACTCTTCCTCTTCCTCCTGCCCTGCCCTGTGGATGAAAAGAGAGAAAGAACCCACAACATCCCCTCCCCTGGGGCTGGAGGGCAGGGCAGGGGGGCACGGCCGGCACGGGTTTAGTTGTTTAACTTTAGACACATAGGATTGCATTTTTGTCCTTAGATTTTAGCCTGTTTCTTTTTAAGAGAACATACTGGATAAAAGTCATTGCTTAGGGCGAAAAAAGACACTGAGCTTTGAGTTTCATTCAACTTATTAGTCCAAGCTGACTTGTGGTATAATTGTAATTGTGCCAGCTATCTGGTAAAATGTCCAACTTGCTCCAGTTCTGTGATTGTTTTTCCTCAGAGTAGCTTGTAGCCTTGCAAAAAGGACACAAGTCTTAGCATTTGGAGTAGACAGTAAAAACTGTTACTGCTAAGTCACAGTTTTGGTATTTAAAGCGCATTTTGGGGGTTTTGTTTTTTTTTTTTAATCTGCCTATGTTGTTCTTAAAAATCTCTCCTTTGCAATTATTCCTTCTAAATGATCCACTGAAATTCACACAAGAAAAAAAGAAAAATTATCAGAGAACATCAACAACAGCAAAACGCTTACAGAGAAGTAACAATTTACCTGCATGAAGTAAAAAAACAGAGCACCAGAAAATGGGATCCAGCTAAATAAATAAAGTGAAGCATTAGCTCATATTTAGCATGCAACAATTCTACAAACCTAGAAAAAGGATTCTTGGTTTGTTAGCATAGCTACTAAGAAAACAGCAGGTCTCTCTACAGGGAGAGAGCTAGGCCACTCTGTTTCCTTGCAGAGCCAGGGTGGAGCTGGTTTCCCTGTAGCACTGCTCTCCCTTCCCAAATCTCCAGGAGGGTTCTCTGTGAACACAGAGGGTGGTTTTCAGACTTTTCTCTATTTGCAGACCCTCTAAAATGTCATGCTGGAGAGGCAGAGTACATGATACTGCATTAAATCCTTGACACTAGGATTGCTTTTCTTAGTTACCGTTTACTGACCTTTTTAAAGCAGTCTACAGACCAGAGGCTGAAAAACACTGCCTTTGGAGCCCTGCTCATGGCAGTAAAGGAAGGCAGAGAAAGTGATAAAACTAAGAAAAGACATGCATCCATCGAAAGCAAAATATCCAGGATGCACTAAGGCTTTCATAAAATCCTTGCAGAACTTGCCATACCCAAGAAGATTTCTGGGAGTGTCCTAGAAGATGCATAGGCTGTTTTTATCCCAAGAGTCACTCTCTTAGGAAGAGTGGCAAGATAGCAGAGTCTGTAAGAAATGCCAAAAGATGCCGTACAGAAAGTCTTGTTTCTTCTGATACCGGAGTTCGGTGAGGTATGAGGCTGAAAAAGCCTTACTGTAATGCAAGAAAAGATCTGCTCTCTTCTGATGACAGGAACCATGGACAACTTTGCTCAATTTCAGCCCCTCCTGAAATAGAAAAGATTGGATTACCTGCACATACATGGCATAACAAAGTACCCAGGAAACACAGGAAGTCAGAAAAGGTTCATTGCTCCTGAATTCAATGGAAGCTAATTCCGTATTTTCAATGAAAGCAACAATAGCCCTCTTCAAAGCAGAAGTCTCTCTTCAAGTGCCCACAAGGATGATCTGACCAGGCAAGATGGCTTTGTGATTTCAGGATCAGGCCCTCTGGGAATGAAAAAATAAAAGGTTGCTTGATGCTGATAATATTCTTCTGTACATTTCAGTCTCCATAATGCTCTGGACGCAAAGCATTTAACTTAATTAGGGATGGAACAAGAAGGCCATGTTATGGTTTTGGTTTTGAAGAACTACATTAGTCAGGTTGTGATTTGCAAAACCCAAATCAGGGATGGTTTAAATCCAGGTTCCATTTTTAGCCAAACCACCAAAGTCCAGAGGGAATAGAGGGCCCAGATAAAAGGTTCTGAGTTTAGTCTCATGTCTATAATGGACAAACTGGAGTGGTTTGGGTTTGAATTTTGCAAAACCTCATCACTCAGGTTTTGGTTTTGCAAAAAAACAAAAACAACATGAGGGTGGTTTGGATGTCATTCCATTTTATACGAATCATTAAATTTGGGTGAGGGGATGGGGTTGGTTAAAGGCTCCATTTATGTCCCATCTCCAGCTGTAAAATAATTTTTATGATTTTTTTCCTGTGATTTTTTTCAGGAGACAAAGCAAACTAGCCAAAAGGAGTACATTATGAAGCCAGTTTAGGACTCAGGCTTTCAAGATGCTAAGCAATTCTGTCAGGTGTCAGGCTAACACAGCTGCCAGCAATTTTAGAAGATGTTAAGGGCACACAGCATTTGGTAGGGGACTAAGCCCACTGGCACTTTATGGGTCAGACCTTTGACTGGCAGAGATGTCACAATGCCACTGAAGCTATATTAGCCAAGGGTCTGCTCCAGTGAACCAAATTTCACTTTTGTAATCAAGCATGTAAATCCCATTCATTAAATTAAGGCCACTTGAGTAGATGTAAATGGAACCCTGAAAGGACAGACATTTAGGAATTCAGATAACATTCAATATTGAAAATCCATATTCTCTGAACTAAAAGGTGTATTAACACTGTCCGGTATAGGACATGTTTGGGGAGTGATTGGAAGAATGATGTCCGATCCAAAACTAAGAAATAAGAATTCTTCAGGAACTCAGGATGGTGAAATGCTTCCTCCTCTGACTGTGAACACACATTCCGTTCTCATTTAACAATACTATTCACAGCACAATTCAGTCGTATTTTACTACTCTTTCTTCTTTTTACTCTGTGTTGATTTTTCTCAGATACAAATTCATATGCAATACAAATCTCAGTCTGACATTTTCAGAAACCAGTCCTACTTACGTACACTAGACCAACTTCCCCTCCACCTTTTTGATCACATTATTTTCAGAAAATGAAAACATAAAATATATAGAGAGAGATATACAAAAATATATAAATATAAACATTGTAAGTGTTATTAAGAATCAAACCCAAACTGTTAAATCTAAAGTATTCTTTTCATTTGAAAGAGAACAAACCTCAGTACAAGGCTCATTGAAGACACCCTATTTGCTTGAATCAACTTTGGATCGGTCCCATAGTCACAATTACATATCTGTAGAGCGCTATGGGATAAATGAGTTGAAAGGTGTTAATGAAGGGTAAAGCATTTCTGTCTTTTTTTCAATTCACATTTGGTCACTGGATCCATCTTCCAGTACAGCTACATCCAAACCCTTTTTTCATATCCAAGCCTTGCCTCTTCATCTTCCCAAAATGAATGCTTCTTTTCCTGGTTACAAAACTTAGTGATTAATGCACAAAGTGGTAGAAATGGGCTGACGGAGACACCTACTTTCCACAGTTTTCTGTCCAACCTCCTCAATTTAACCAGATTTCTGAAATGCCAGGGTCCATAATGGAGAGCTCTGAAAGATAAAAGAGATTGGAGGCACCTTTCACTCAGTATTTTATCATTCATTCTTGGTCACTGTTAATGACTAGGTAATTCATTAATCAGTCTTGTTCTTTTTTGTCTTATATGCTTTCCAACTTTTCTGTGTCTCTGTTGTCTATACTTTACTCTTTTTCTGCTTTGTATTTTCTTTCCCCTCTTTCATTTTGTCTTTTTCACTTTTTCAACTACCTTCAGTCTATGCCCCTTTCCCACCATCTCTCTCTGGCTCTCAGCCTCTTCTGTGACCTCGGTTCACAGCTCCCATGTCCCTTCTCTCTCTACCCATCCATACATGTATATGCTGAAAATCAAGTGCCCATCTCAACCCACTCACTTGGACCTGTGACCCTTACACCACTGTACAATAATACCAGCAAATTACCCTAAGGAATCTCACACCCTTCCCCTAGAGGAACCAAGGATTAGTGCCTGTGGCTCCCAAACTTTCTGTATTGTTTTACATACTGAATTCACCCCTACAATCCCTAGCTGTATACTGCAGAGACTTTCCACCTGAAACTGGCTTTAATGCAGTTTTCAAAGATTGCAAGTCACTAGTATGATTTCACACTTCATACATGCATCTAAAAATGCTTAAAATAGAAACACAACCTTATGTCTTTCCTGAGTGCAAAATAACTTTTTATACTGCAGTTGCAAGCCCTGCAAATACCCTGCTATGCTATGAATGCACTCCTACCATATGTGCACCTAGCCTGTAAACTACAACTTTGAGGATAATGGGTTATTAGGCACCCTAAACGCTTTAACCTGAGTTTTTTCTGCCCATACAACCAACACCATTTAGGAGTGTTAACTCAGACCCTACAGTTCTTGTTGCGGTCTTCTTCAAATACACATGGAGCCTTACAGTGCATTTCTGAACACAACATTCCCTGTTGTTAAGTCCTTTATTGTTATCTGCTCTGTGGAATGAGGTCCATAGGGGAAGCAGATTAACTCGAAAGAGCTGTACTGTGGCTGTACTGTGGTCAGCTTCTGTTCCAGCAACTATTCTCTTATCATGCAAAAAAAAAAAAAGAATTGATTTCCTGGGGTTGCCTGTTGTCTTCAGGCCCGAGACCTTTTTATTTTGCTGCCAAATGGAGATGAAGAAGTAATTTTAATGGGGGGGGGGGGCAGGGGGAGAGGGGACTGAAAGTTTCAGACACTTTCCAAAAATTTTTCTGAAAGAGAGGTGCTCCCAGATAAACAAAAACATCATTGGACTGTGATAACAGTAAACTCCTCTCCCACTTAATGTTGTGAGAATTTAAGAAATTCTCATGAGATACTGCTAAATCTCAGTGCACAGACAAGGGCATGAAACCTTTCAGTAGTATGCATGCTGGGGACTGTCTCACTGAACAAGAAGAAGAGGATCCTGATGAATGCCAGGCAACGTGTGCTAATGGGAAAGCAGAAGTGGGAGTTGAGGTAAGGGGAACCATAGGTTTCAAACAGAAAATTGTGATACCTTTCTGGGGGAAAAATTCTCCTTTGTAATTCCCAAAGCAGCTCTGAGGTCCTCATATTCTGGCATAACCGACTTACACAGAATAAATAATAACTTGCATTTTTTAATTCCTTACCTCAGCCTCATCCAAACTTCCAACAGCATTCTAGACTTGCTATTGAGTAGACCCAGGAAAAAAACAGGGTGAATAAGCTGCAAAAGCTTCATTTTACAGAAGGCAAAATCAAAAAAACAGAAGCCAGGGGAGTTGCTCAAGGTTGCCCAAAACTAGCAATAGATCCTAGCTTGCAGGGCTCTCACTCCATATCCTGAACACAATTTCACCTTTCCAGAACTCATATTGAACCAATATTAGTGGGAAAATGATAGTGACTGAAAGGTCATTGCATTTCCTCAGACCTGTCCAAAAGAAAGTTTTACTCTCATTGTAGTAAAAAGTGATATATGAAAGATTTGTTGGCAAAAAAGTGAAACAGAGCTTTAACAGGAAGGGGTGTTTGTTTGGCAAATTTTGTCACAAAGAGTTGTGGGAATTCTCTTTTCTGTCTTTAACTAAGGGAATGAAATGCAAACAAGCCTCCTTTATAATTCATTTGAGATTTTTAAGCCCAGAGACATCAAGAATTTCATGACTAACATTCCCATGGCAACTGTAACTTGTCCATACTGCAAATGCATATGGCACCATAAAAACTTAACACTTCAGACAGTAATGGAAAATTTCTGAACAATGCTTTTGCATTATGGCAGTTACTGCAGAAATTAAAATGCTGATTTCCATCATATATGTTGTGTCAAAATGTCAGCCAGAAGGCTGAATTAATGTTGGAGAGGTTTCACTTAACTATTAAGGCACTCTCTTAACTTCCTGGGTGAAATTCTCCTAACCTCTGCAGGAGGGAAATCCTTGAACCCTCCCCACCTTCACTGGTAGACACACTGCCCTTGGCCACACACTACCATCACCCATGAGATAAGAACAACTGCAGATTCGTTGCATGCATGGGAGGATGCTGCACCCCAGGGGTTCATCTCTGACTCCACTTCACAGCAGCAAATCAGTGCRGGGTAAAGAACAGGACAAAACAGAGGTGCCACCAGTCACGTTGGCCAACTATTCAGTCCTTCTTGAATATTTGAGATGGTAGATCATTCTGCTACTCAAAAAACGAAGCTTCCCCACAGGCTATGGGGTGAATTCCTCTCTGCTATACACAAATCCAGCATTCAGGAAAGTTAATCAAAGTGCTAAGCTTTGATGTTTTTTTCACATGGCCTCAAAGTTATGCTTACCTATCAGTCAGGAAGTCTTTCTCTGTACATCTGCATTAAAAAAAAATAATAAACCATCCGTAAAATGCATAGTGTATAATGAGCAAGCTGTTGTGATACGGTCTTTCAGCGCTGTGACAGCAGCTGAGATTGTGGAAGCCAAGCTGAGTCAGGAAAAGATGGCTTTATGGTTGTATCTGTCCAAGAAGCACCATCTGGCATCCACAGTTGGAGAACTGCTGCAAAGCTTATCTTGGTATCGCCACCTGCCATCTGTAGGCAGAACAACCATGAAGCATGTTTAGGTGACTAATCACTGTGCATCGAGCAGGGGATCCTGCAGGAATGAGAAACGTTGACAGCTTTAGGTGCCAACCAGCAGTAGAGGAACGTTTGCTGGTGGAGTGGGAGCGGTGCACAGCTAGTGTGGAAGCTGCCTTTTTCTGCACCTGCGTTCCCACTTTCTTTCCTTTCCTTTGTCCAGAGAGAGGGCCTGGGGATGAAGAGGAGAGCACTTCRTGGGCTGAGCAGGTCATGGGGGTGAGGGAGCTGGTAGTCAAGGCAAGTTGAGGACATTGGCTAGTGAGCAAGTGGAAAGCTGAAAATATGGGAGACTCCCGCTTCAACTGCATTCTTGGCAGCCCTGGGACTGTTGTTGGCTCGGAGCACAGTACATGACTGGCATAAATAGCTATTTGGAGGAACGAGGGAAAGGGAACACTGTATATTTCACATACAATTTGACCCACCATAATCAAATTTGTTAATAATAACCAGCAAATAGCTGAGCGGTAATGAAATGATACAGAACATGTTCTCTGGAAATTTCTAGACAGCACTGAAACTCTCATGCTGAGTTCTGTAAAACACTGCCCTTTTAAGGAGGAAAGAAAAAAAAAAACTGAAAAACAGCCTTCTCATCCACCCATCAGTCAGATGTAGCAGATGGATTGAGTTATGGCGAAATTAGTAGAAGGAAGAAAGGAAATAAAAATAATCAGGTAGCTGAGCACAAATACATGCAACCACTAGAGTCTAGGCAACAAAGGAGGAAGTATCACCAATGATGGGGAGCAGAACAGGGAAAAAGGTCTGAGGGAAGGGGAGAATAAGGCAAAGAAGGAATTTGTGGGAGAAAAATAACTAAGCAGAGCCTAGAGACAGACTCCCAATCTTGGAGTTTCCCCAAGCAGCACAGTGCAGCTCTGTTCAGTGGTACCGTGCAGGCGCTGTACAGCCACTCACATAGAGAAACAAGCTTAATCAGCCTTGGCCATGAAACATGCTTAGGCAGATTCCCCTGGGTAACTCTGCCTCGTATGGTACTGGACAGGCAGAAGACCTTGGGTCTGAAGGTACATCTATGCACAGGGAGGCAACAGGAATACGGAGAAGGGTCTGAGAAAGACAAGTCCACTGAAACCAAATAAAAATTGTAAGTGGTGAGGATGTAGAGCAAAGCACAGCTCTCTTCTGTGTCCAGAAAGATACATTGTGGCTCCAGCAGTGCTTTAATAGTGAGTTGCATGGGAGCATTAGGGGGGTAAAGTAATGAATAAACAGGCAATGGGGCTATTGTAATCTCTTTTTATGCTACTATTGAAGAAAAATCTTAAAAGATTTCACAATATCTTTTCAAGATGTGAAAAAAATGGCTGCAAGCTCCAGGGCTCAGCAAAGTCACTAGTACAGAGGCCTGCCTGGGAGACGGTGCTGGTCTGCAGCTGGGCATTTCATGCCACTCAGCACACAGAGCACTGCACGGGTTTGTCAGTGCAGCGCTGTTTCCTGACCAGGACACTTCATGAATCTTATCCGCTGTCAGTGCATCATGCAGAGAGGATTTTGTTTATATACATACATGCATATGTGACACAGAACTCACTGAAGCTGCGTGCATTATAACTTGCGCTTTAACCTTTTCCCTACGCTGGCTTTGATCAGAATGCAAGAGTTTTGCTAAGGACTTTCTATATGCAAAGTAGATTTAGGACATCATGATAAGGATGAAGCCGTCAGATGCTAGTTGAACAAACAAACAAACAAACAAAAAAACCCCAAACCACTTCTAAAAATTGAGCTGTGCTGTCACATGATCCTATTTTGGCTTCTGTTTGCAACATTTAATGATAACCACACTGGTGGCTGAACTTGAAGACTCCAGCTGCAAATCCCCCTCTTTCACTGTGCTGTGCTCTTCCAGCTCAACCCATGACCCTCAGTTCTCTCCTTCATATTATCCCACATGGATCATTGCATTTGCAATCATAATATTTAAAATTGTAAACACTGAATTGTTCGTCTGCCTTCCCTGGAAACAAAGCAAATGCAGCCACTCCATCGGCATGCACACTTGCCTGCCGTCCTTCCCATCCACGCTGAACAACTTTTGAACCTATTTGCTGATTGCAGGCATGTCTGAGCGAGCACTGCCATGGAGAAGAAGTTTTCGTGAAGGTCCTCAAGGCCTCGGAGACATGCCCAGCGCGAGGGAAAGGCGGCAGCAGACTCACACCAGTCAGCAGAGCTCGGTGGGTCTGCACGGGAGCAAGTCCCAGAAATGCTCTCACCTCGGGAAGGGTTTCAGTCAGGGCTGGTGCCTTCTCCGACACACAAGCTGCTCAGCCACCGGACACAAACCATAGCTAATTAGGCTTCATTCATTCCTGTCTGCAGGAAGCCAGCTGTTTTTAAAGAGAAATATGTAGATGCCAGTCCCGCACAGAGCCGCGGCAGCCCTGGCCGGGGTCGTTTGGGGTGTCATTAGGGACGCAGTCACAGCTTGCAAACCTGTCCCGGTATGACCTGAGTGGAGGAGGAGCTATGAGGAAAGGCCAGAAAAAGCCTTGGCAAAGCAGAGGAAGCTGAGCTCCCTCACTCTGCCTATGGCCACCTTAGTGTATCCTTGTTATCAGTATTGGTTTGTATTTCCACTGTATTTAAGAGTCCTGGTCAGAAATTAGTAAATCTTGTCACAAAAGGTGTTGTACAAATAAAAGTGAAAGTTCCTGCCCTTGTATGCATCTTTGTTACTTATCTTTGAGGTACGGGTAATGTTTCTGAAGTATGGGCTTCCTTTTGATATGGTGCCTTTTTTTTTTTTTTTTTTTTGTACAATAACTTGCTCAAAAGGCTCCAAAGTTCCTCTTAAATCAAACCAGCAAATTATACCTACTCTGAGACAATTGTCCTTATGCCTTCAGTGGATTTTGCAGTTAGAAACTGAACATGGAGACATACCATTACCTTTAGATCTTACGTTATGCATCTGAAAAAGCAGTGACTGCCCAACTTTCTAAAAATTATTTCTCCTGAAGTTAATTCTCAAAATGTCATACCTTGAAAATGAAGGGAGAATCTGACAGACACCTCACTATGAGCTCTGAAGTGATCACACCATCGGCCAGGAGGGCTGTCTTCCAGTTAAGGACTCCTATCTGTAAGGGGTTATATCACTGGCAGGGATGTTTCCTCTGGACTAAAATCTTGGCAAAAGAAGACTCATAGCTCACACTTAAAAACAATAGATCTGGGAAGGGGAGGGGCCAAATAGTATGTTTTTTTAAATCTCTGTTATATTCCTAACGTTTACAGAATGGCCATTTCCTGAAAGGGGAGKATTTTCTGTCTTTCACAGGCCTGATTGATTTAGATCAGAATAGTTATTTGGTTTTCAAGAAAGACTTATTGCTCCCATGTGTAGCAATATTTATATGGCCAACAAAGCTTTGTGATGTTTCTAGCATATGGCGTGAGTGCATTTACTTGACAGCTCGCTTTATATTTAGACCAGAAACTTGGTTTAGAAGTGGAAAAACACAAGCAGTGATTAGAAACTCCTTAGCTCCCACCTGGCTCTTCTCACTGACTCCCTGTGTGGCTTGGGRCACAGGACTAGACCAATATTTTTTTACAAATAGCCACTGAGCAGGACTGCTAAGCTTCTGGATAGTGTGAGACACTTTAGGCCTTCTCCTTACCTTGCAGATGACTAGTTTTATTTTAAAAAATGATTTTTTTTCTCTTTAAGTGTTCACCTGACAACTTAAGGACCTGAATGGTACTGAACATGAATGTCTCTATCAGTTTCCCCATTTCTAAATTTGTTATGCTTATATTAATCTGCTTCATCAACATGGACTGAAGATCAACTATAAAATCTATACAATCCTCTGATATTCACTTTGAATCCATTCATACCTAGTCCCTCTCATTTTAGTAGAGAATTAAAGTCAGGTTGAATCGGAATGTGTGTGTGCTATATACCATAAGGAGGCCTTCTTTTATTGGCAATCCAAAAAGGTCTGATTTCAGTCCAGTTGTAATGTCAATTGGTTGGAGCATTTACTGCAAGTCCAACAAGTTGCAGATGCAAGACACCACCTGTAAATGTGCAGGCTGGCTCTACATTGTAAGCGTAGCAGAACCAGCCACTTAGGAAGAGTGGCTGTTCATACAGGATTTCTGGGCCACTGGCAAACCCAGGAGCTGGGTATCTAGCCAAGCAAAGTGACAAGGCAATAGGGAATTGCTAAAAATCTGTAATCTGCCGCCAAAGCTTATAGAGCTGGCAGGAGCATAATAACTCCTGACTGTATCTGTAAAAGGAAATTCTTCCAGGATAAGATATCTCTGAACAAAGCCACATTCTGATGGTTTCTACAGACAGCCTTTTTACTCACACAAATCATAGGCATTTCACCTTGTTTCAACCATTGTTGCTCTGCTGTCTCTAGAACAATGACAGGGTTATAAAAGGGCTGGTTAGTTTTCTTAAAGCAAAGTGTTAATTGTCCAGAATGAGACCATTTCAGAAACGTGTCGGAAAAACAATCAGCAACTCATGGGTGACCAGCCACATGGAAATGCTGGCTGCTCTAAAATACCTCAGGTGCTCCCCAAGGCCTGCTTCTCTGTGTCCTTGTCTTGTGCCTGTCAGCTCTCAGGTGAAAAATGTTTTGCCCTCTCTAGTTCAGGGCTTATTTTTATATTACTTAAATTTCCTGTCTGATCAAGTATCTAAGCCAGGTCAAGGTAGCATAGCTGCATTTCTCCAGGGTGTAAAAGAAGAGTGAAAGTATAAGAAACTTCTAAAGACTATTTTCATCGGCATTGGTTTAACACTGGGGGATTTTATTAATTCTTTTGTATTACTTTTAGTTCCTGGAGAGGGCATTGCTTGTCCCTCCCCATGAATAAAGGCATGGTACCATCCTTGCAGTAGTTTCTGAGCATTGGGCTGCTGTTTGAAAAGTAGGAGTTCTCTCAGCATAGTTTGTGAGAAAGGGTTGTAGTAAGCCCCCAACTGCAAATGACAGTGCAGCCCCTGCCCAGTGCCTATAGCACTGCTCCCTGCTCTTCTACAACTTTCTGTAAAACTTACCTATGTTGCAATGTCTGCACACAACCGCAACCTTCTTCTGTGCCATACCCAGACTGTTTTAGCACCTCACCCACCCCCTCAGATACATCTTATTGCACGCTTTGTCCAGGGTCTTCTGTGTTTCCAGCATTAACATCTTGTGCCCTAAACGGCAGCTGAATTGGGAGGTCCCCAGGGCTGAAGTCTCCTTGCAAGTCATCATGTTGGACTGCTCTGTTACTGGGATTTTTGGTGGGCCTGTGATGAACTAAAGAGTCCTCGTCCTTGTCTATGTCATTACACAAATTATACACTTTCCACAGAAAAGGTTTTAAAGCAAATTCAAGCAGTAAACCTGCAAATGAAGATGTTTCATCACATAATGTAGCATAAAGACAAATGCCAGATTGATTATCTGATGATATGCAGCTGCTTTAGCAAGTATCATGCTGTTACAGGCTGCCTGCTGTTGTATTCCTAAAATTGCTAGGATCTCCTTAAATAAGACATGGGTGCTTCACACACAATTGCCCGTTTCTGAATAAAATTTTCAAAAGTGCCCCTGTTACTAAGCCCTGTTGACTTTGAGTGGTAGTTAGAGATCAAACACATGGTCAGGTTACTGTAACTTGTCCAGCCAGAAGTTACCAGAGGTTGTGCATAAGCTGAGTGGCAGTAAATGTCTGTGTGGCTACAAATGCAATGTAATTTGACCTAATTTAAACCTCTCATATTATGAGGTAAGTTCAGAGCTGCCACAGACTGAAAGCAGACGCACGGAGAAGTATTGCTACTTAGCTGACACATGGTAACCTATTATGCTGCAGTAGTTGAGAGGTTGAGCTGGGCTCTTAGGTTCTTAAATCCCTTTTGAAAATGGAACTTTGGCACTTCAAAAAATGTCACAAATCCCACTTGTACGTTGACAGCATAAACTCTGCACTGTGAGTGCCATGTAGTTTTGAAGACACTTTTAGAAATGGTTGCTACTAAAGATGATAGTGTTCTGGGCAAAAAAAAATAAAATAAATAAAGCTTAAAAAAATAAAAAATAACTCTGAATGAAGTCCTATAGGAATCTTGCAATGATGGCTTCTGACTCCCACACAGAACACAACAATCCCCCTCAAATAGTCACAGTGAGGAGATAACTTGGTAGTGGAAAACTGAGTTACCATGTACTTAGCTTTATTTTCAAAGAGGTTTCTAATGAAGTTATCATGTAATTTCTGTAACAAAGTGTGTAATTTTTCCTCTTTTTTATTGTGGAGATTTAATATTGAGTAGTAGCCTCAGGTCCATTGCTAAACCACATGTTACAGTAAAGCTGTTGTTTTGTTTGATTTTAATTCTTAGAGCTAACAAAAGGACACCCTAGTGGAGCTTGTTTAAAGTGGAAAATTGGCTACATCCCTTGAGGCTCAAAGAAAATATAATTTATTATACAGGCTTCTCAATATCTTCATAAGCATTGTCCAGTTTCTGGAAAACAGCAGCCATAAATCAGCCACTAACTGTTGTCTGAAGGTCAAGCTAAAGGTTTTGTTTTTCTTGCAATTGRCTTCTGTAGGTGAAGAAACATTTGGCTTTATGGCTAGGCATTCTTGGAATTAATTTTCCACCAGCTCTTGTGCTACTGAATGTCAAATATTTCTGCCCTTGAAACTCTATCACATCATTCTGAGGAGCTAAATCTAATTGCCACCTCTTCGAAATATTTCTTTGAGCATTTCTGTGGGTTTTAGCTTTTGTCTGTATTCTTTCCTTTTCTGCCTTGGGCACATTTTTCTTGATCCAAAGACCCTTCTGMATCTAAGCGCCTCACTAGGATCCAGGCTAAAAACATAAAAATTGCAAGTGAAGCTTCACAGCTGTGTGCCAACCTCCTCACTGCCTCAGAGACAGGGCTGCCCTGCCCAGCGGGGCTGCGCGAGGCTGTGCRGGGTGCTGAGGGCAGCCACAGGGATTCGCTTCATGGATGAGAAATTTTGCATGGGACAGGGTGCTGGGCTGGCTGGCTGCGCAGCCGCTGTCCTAGCTCTCCACCGGGAGTCACAGCCAAAGGCCATCGCATCGCTCCCGGCATGCTGTGCCGTCTTTTCCGCTGCTGCCAGCGAGCCTCATCGCACCCCCTATTAGATGTCAACAGACATCTGCACCTGGACTAGTTGCCTAAACTCACTTTATAGTTAATGGGGAGAAACAGACAAATTGAAAATACAGTTCACCTCTTCCTAAGACAGACATCTTAAACACAAATAGCTCTCCCAACATAACTATTTCTTTTCTTTGACTGCATTGACTGTATATTTGACTATATTGACTATGGTTGTGGACTAGGTAAGACTGTAAAATTAGTTCAAGTGAATCCACTCTGCATATCTGTGAGAATTATTTCTATTTTTACAGTGTCCACATGGGCAATGTATGTTGGATTTTTGCTTCTTTCTACTGTTTGTTCTTTTCCAGACCACTAGCTCTGTTGCATATTTTAATCTTTTTGTCATTATTATAGGTACTGTATATATTGTATGCATGTATTATATATATATTTCCACTATTTCTATTACTTTTTTATTGCTTTGTTTGGCTACTTGATATCAGCAACATGATTAGGTGCCAGTTCCACCACAAAATATTCGCTCTGACTTCACTGACCAAGCAAAAGTAGATCTCCCTTTAGCTGACATTTCTGCCCACTAAATTCTCAAATTTCAAGGGAAAGGGGGTGTAGAGACCATTTACAACTAACCATTTTACACAGACACTGAGTTTTCTTGCAGTACAATGGATCAAGCAAGTATGCCACTGTTCCACAGCTATATTTCAGAGCTTGCATTCAGTATCATTTCTATTTCGGCCTCCAAGGTAACAAAAGTTGCAGAACTGCCATTGCCTCATTTGCAGAAGTGAGGCAATTGCCCCAGCAAAGATATTCTCTATAGCAACAACTTTTCATTCACATTGCTGCAGGTAATTTGATTACTTTGGGGTGGCATTTCTCTTTATCTTCCCCAAAAGTGCAATTGCTCATCACAGGAAAGCAGGGGCAGTTGTACCTGCTGCTACTGCTGCTGTTTCTGTTATGATGGCAGAGACCTTCCCTGATGTAGAGCCATCCCAAGGGGCTCCTGCCCACATGTACCTGTTTGCACCTCCTTGCATTTCAGGATGGTAAACTCAGTATGGTAGGAAGCTATAGACATGGGATTAAACCGTGCCTCCAGGGCAGTCAGGTACCTTCTGCTGTTTGAAACAAAAGCCCATACCAATGTGTCTGAAATAACAATATGTCGTGTATACTCTAGGGTGTGATTCATCTCACCCAGCTTTAAACATTTACATTTTGGCTGCTGACCTCAATCTTCCTTTACAGTCATTCAAGAGAAATTGGCATTTGTGGGGCACAATTTGTCTTCCTCACTTAGATGTTTATTTTGAGATGAGGTAAATCACTGCTTCAAAATGCCCATGTCTTTTCATTGAGCATGAGGAGCTGCCTTGCTGACTGGCTCAGCTGTTTACAGTGTAGATGTTGACATTTGGTCTGAGGAATCCCACCCTAGGTGAGATTTGTTACAGGCAGAGCCTGGCCCTAACACAGTGCTTCATAAACATGCAGCGATTCCACATCTTTTCCTGAAGAACTAGTCTTCCAGCTAAGAGAGACAATCAAAATAACAAGGACTGTGCCTGGGATTGGGAACAGATGGTTTTAGAACAGAGATGAATTTTGGACAGGAGCACTGGGAGGTGTTGGGTGGAAAAAAAAAATCTTGGTCTGTTTTTCAAAGGAAGGAAATGAAATTGTTCCACAGAGACAGGAACAAAGACTAAAATGAGAGGGGGAAAAAAAAAGAGCATTAAGAATATGAGTGGGGACAGCTTGGGGAGGGTACCTATAAATCTCTCTCATCTCCCACTCCACTGCCATCAGACCTGATTTTAGAAATGCCTGGCAGCACATTTCTTCCTCCTCACCCAGCTCACGCTGCTGCCCCTGCCCACGTGGCCGAGGAGAGAACATGGCCTGCAACAGCAGCCAAGGTTAAGGGCAAGGAGGGAAGGACTGGACAGCAAGATGTGAAGAAATTATTCAGCTCTGTTCAGATGGGAGGGTTTTGTACCCTGCTGAGATCTAGAAAAACAAGTGGAAATTGTAGCCATAAGTTTTGAATAAATAAAATAAAATAAAAAAGAAAACAGTTCTGCAGTTCTAAGGAGAAAATAATATTTGATTAAAAGACAAAACATGTATGGGGTAACTTTTTCATTTCCTGTTCATGATGAAGGTATTACTGACATTATTTAAGCTGTGTTGAAGACATACAATGAGAGTCTAAGCAGATATAAATGTTCTTTTGGAATGTTATTTATAGTTCCTTGGTACCCAATGCCAAACGTTAATAAGGTTTATGAGAAACCAGTGGAGACTGTAAATTGCTAGACTTCTAATTTAAATCATGTTGCTGACTCCATTTGTTTCCTACACATTGATCTGACATTCAGAGATAAATCTGATAAAATTCTCCAAGCTGGAGAGAGATTTGTTTTCTATCAGTGGGAATCTAACTATTAGAAAGACAAGGAGTGAGCTTATTGGGAACAAAGCCACAGGCAGTAATATACCACACTTGAATACCTCTTTTTTATTTATTTAAATGTTGCAGTATTTGATAAATTGCTTATGCAGCCATTTAACTGACTCTTCTGGAAAGTGTTTATTTGCAGTCACCTCAATGTCAGCAATGAAATGAGCTGGGACTGAAATTTCATTAAGAAAGTAATATTTCATTATTATGGCCCCAGCGATCATCACTCTGTGTACATTAAGTACAGAACCTATAGGAAGTTTGAATAATAATATGGTTATGGCAAAAAATAGGCATGAGCCAGACAGGAAATTCACTGTTAACGCGCCATACCAAGAGTTTGGACTTTTGTGGAACAAATAGCTGGAAGAGTGTGTTGGCCTTAAACTTTGAATTTCCTGTGATTTGCCCATTTGAAATTGCAGCCTTAATTTTCCGTTAATGCAAAGAAAACCTCAAGGTAGCCGTTCTGTGCCAAATTGAACCCTCCTGATATAAAATCGGAAGGAGGAGGCCAAAAAGGGAGGAAAAAGTTACTAGGATCCCTCTTAGGATGCCTCCTCCAAATGCTTCCCTCAGGACAGCAGGAGATTTCCCTCCTGTTGCGAGGTGATGAGGTAGATCAGCCCCCGCCCTGTTCCCTGGATAACCCGAGAGCCACAGGAGTTGTGCCAGGAGTTAGGCAGCCCTGCTCAAAACACCACGTCTCGGGCCTCATGCACCTCTGCTCAGGCTTCTGATCTCCCCCTTCTGTTTGCCCCAAAATCTTCTCACGAAAAAGGCCTCCACTATATAAAACAGAGGCAGAAGAAATGCACTGTGGCCCCAAAGAACTCGAGTGCAGCTTTGAGGGTGATGTCTCAGGACTTTTGGAGGTTCAAATTCAATGCCTTGAGCTATCAAAGCATCCTGAGTAACTTCAGTAACTGCCCTGCGCCCCAACCTCATAACAGGAACAATTCTGGTTTCCTACCTGATGGCCAAAAGGGAATATTAATACCTGGTGTGGATGAAGCTGGTCCTGCCTGGGGATGTGTCACACAACAAGTGAGAAGAAAGCTGTGAGATTTGCATCAGACCATGTTATGAGAGTAACTATGGATTTAGAAGTCTCATTTTGAGAAAACAGTATCTGGAAACCTGGCCTGTTCTTTGTATGTATTAAGATAGCATCTAGAAGCCCAGTCAAGAATCAGGGCATGGAGCACTTTATAGGTATATTTTAAGACAGTTCTGCATTAGGGAGATTAATGATACGTGGAGTTTTAATCCTATATTGCATCAGTGGGAAAAATCCTTAAGGAAACTAGGCACACTGAAATGAATACAGTTTAGATACAGTAAAAAATCATAGAAGATAGGTTTTTTGCTTTGTGCCTTTGAATATACCAGGATGAACCAAGTGAAGACCAAAATATCACAGAAAATGGAACCAAAGGGACCTGGAAAGACAAGCAGCTCTTACACAGCTTATCTTCACCTTCCCTCCCAATGGTGTGGTTCAAACACTGCAGAAGTCAATGTGTGTCATAGGCTTCAGTGGCTTTAACTCAGCTCCTCAGTGTTTTACAGTCCCTTTGGAGCATGAGAAATCTAGCTTGCCTACTCCCATACACCAAATAAAGTTTCTAAAATGGCACCTCTGCTTTGCTGACTACACTCTTTTCTTTTTAATTGTACATGTGTATCCCTGAGAAACTTCACTCCAAGTTCAGGATAAACTCATGTTTCCTCTGCTTGCCAGAAGAAAATGAAAAGTAAAGCCCCATCAATTTTATTGCTCATAATTGTGGATAAAATGCAATATATTTGGCTCACATAAATTTGCTAGCAAATTATATTCAATAAAACCCTGGTGAGCAATTTAAAGCATAAATCCCCCCATGCTGAAAAAAAGCTCATAAATTATACAAGAAAAAGGAGTGATTTCATCAAAGAGCCAAGCTCTGCCCATGGAATGTTTCAATAGTACTGGATTTATGGTTTTCTGAAGGACGATTTATGATCCCTAATTTTCTGCAATAAAAAGCTCAGCAGGAATTMTCTGAATGAAATATCTTCTAACAAAGAAATAAATAAAAAAATCCATGTGAGAGTGAATGCAGACAATGCCATTCTTGGAGAGCTGCCCCTTTCATGTTCCTGTTCCASAATTAATCATGGAAAACCCTAATAAAGATTGCACAGTGAGAAAGGAAAGGAAGGCCATTAGACTTTGAAATAAATGCATTGCACAGTTGGAGAGGGCATTTTTAGGAATAAATTCACCTGTGACACTTCAGAGCTGTTGCCATTAAATAAGAATAAAATGATCAGATGGGTTTAAAGGAAAGGTTAAACATTTCTCAAACACACAGGGATGATTATGTTATACAAATAACCTAGAAGGGGAGGTTGTGTGTGAAGTCTGTGTATGTACATGAAGCATAATCACAGCTAGATGCGCAGAGAGATTCACTCACTTGCCCTATTTTAGGGCTCTGATTCACAGTCCTTGTCAAATTTAGCAGCAGTGGCTGAAGAGGTTACTGTTCCCACGAGTCATCAGTCACCAGGCAGCAGAGACCATGAATCAGAGCATGCATCTGTCACAGGTCACAGACCAGGGCATTTAGGTGAAGTGAGAATGACATGTTTTAAGTTAATATGCCAGGCTGTGAATTATGACAGCTGAGGAGGAAACTTATTGTCTCTTCCACTGATAAAGAGATGGGATAGAAAAATCCTAAGTCACCTTTTAAAAACTCCCACATAAATCACCAAGGTTGTGACCAAGAACTTCTGTTTTGAGAATCTGCTCCTGGATGTTATCAGAGAGAAAATAGTGGGCTGGACGGACATTTGCTGTAGTATAGTATAGTTGTTTTCCTAGGTAAGATGTTGTTATTCTCACTTTACAGGTAAGAACTGAGGCATATGAAGAGTAAGGTAAAGACCTGTGTGCAAGATTGCCCAAGCAGACTGACAGAACTGAGGACCGAGAACATTATCTTACACACCAGATTGAGGACTGTCCTCCCTCGGTACTGTATTGCTCACCCATACACAGTCCATGCCCCCAGTACATGGTGGCCACCAGGATGAGTGGGAGTGGTGCGAGCACCTATGTGCTGAGTACCTGCATTTCCGGCCTCAGCAGCAAACAATCAAAAGCTGTCACTGTTGCTGCAGACTTCCGGAGCGTTTGAGAAGCAGAGAAATGGTGAAGGTGCAGTTCAAAGAGATTTCCCATTTCTAACCACTGTATTCTTGTTCTTCATTTCTCATGTGTTAGGGCTCCAACCTCAGTTCCCAAGCTTTCAACTTCCATGGCAAAAATACCCACACATGCAGATTGGGGGCTCATTCAATGCCCCCACAAGCCCATAAATGAAAGAAATCTATTGCCTTAGCTAAGCATTAGATTGAGCCCTTGCCTAAACCCACTTAATACAAATGACAAGGAAATGCTCAACAACATTTTGTTTTGACAGCAAACAATAGGCAGAAAAGGTTGGTGAAGATATTTGACTGACCAGCCTTTTTCTCATCAAAGTTTATTACGAAATAGAACAAGAATTGCTGAGAATGCCTTAGTTCAACTAACTTTCTCTTGTAAAGMACAGCAGACTCAGTTAAAAGAGCTTCAGGATAGAGGGATAAGAAAACTGCAGCAAAGAGCAGGACTTTTCAGGAAATTAATTTAAACTCGTTGCAGCTCTGGAAGACTACCAGCTAAGAGTGCTGAGGCAGAACAGCTGGCTGAAAGGAAGGAAGTGTGTCTTTGGAAAGGTAATTTGTAAGTATTAAGCATGCAAGATTTGCTATCTATCATCTATCTCTGCTTCAAAACATTTTACAAGCACTGGGCATTTTGCCCATGTCTGTCCTGCAGGACCTGGGAGTACTTCCTAGCTCCTCTGTGTAGGTATTCATGCCAGCTACATCCAACACTGTGTCAAGCACAGACCCAGTTGCAGACTGGTCCCCTCCACCCCATGCAGTGGAAACCCAGGCTTAGGGCCCAGAAGGGAACTGCAAAGTGCCCCTAGAGTTCTCCTAATCTGGACAGGGAGCATGTGCCTGGAGCTAACTTGCCCCATACTCTGCAGACAATATTTGTGACTGAAGCAGACCAGGAGAAGTCATTTATAAATACCTTATTCATTCTTCTCCTAGAAAAAAGTAATCTGCACCTTAATTATTCACTACTCTTACAGATTTGAAGTTTTTTTCTGAGGATCCACTGCATTTCTGATCTGTCAAGAATGCAAAATAAGAGTTTTTTGCAGGTATAAGTGTTCTGGCTAGCTATAGATATTCCACTAAAGACATTTATAGTACTTTTATTCAATATTGGTACCAGAACAGAGACTTCAGGAAACATATACATGTAGCCATATACACTTGGCATCCCAGTGTACCAAAAATATAGCATTTTCTGATGCAGACAGTGGTATCTGGCTTCTATATTAAATAGCAATAACGTTTATTTGACATAAGTAGAAACATCCCTACAAAACAACAGCTCCCCACAAAATAAAGGCATTCAAAACTAGAGCTCTGCAATCCATTCAGTCAGCTGGCCAGATTAAATTTCAGAGACAAAATGAAATGGCTTTTCTATACATCTTTGAGAGAATTCTAACATTTCAGTAAATGAGACTTATCACTGATGCTGCAGTGTCCTAGTCTCTCCTCTGAAATACATCATCTGGCTTACCTAGGCAGGAGCTATTCCTACCATGTGATGGGAAGGAACACTTCTTCCTTTTAAACGCTACTTCTGTGGATCTATCTAGGACTTTGGCACAACCAACAAAAAAAAAAAAAAAAAAAAAGCCATCTCAGTTATTTATCTCAATCACTCCACAGAATAGATACAAACCAACTTTCCAAAGTTTTAACTTTGCTCAGCTGAATAAGGAGACTCAGCTGAATAAGGATGGTAGTTACTCATGGCATTACTATCCTTACTGCATTAATACAAGCTTCCCAATGATCTGTAACAATTAGCCTAGGATTTTTATCAATACACCCATTATTATTACCTAAAATAGCAAAGCTGAATCTCCAGAATAAGTTATATTCGGAGAAGTGAAGGAACCCTGTCTGAAAGCTTTTCCTTATTCTTGTTCGGCATGATCTAACTGAACTATAGTTGAGATCTTCCCACTAATAAAAAAGCAACTAAGGGATAAGATGATTCCTGGAATCAAAATATGTAAGAGGACATCCAAACAAGAAAGAGGACATCCTAACAAGAAAAGGAAATAAAATGAATGAAAGCGAAATGTGCAGTAGGCATAATGATTCAGAAGCATCTTGAGTTGAAGAACACTGTCAGCATGTATAGACTAAAAATGGTCAGGAGGAGTATGGGGGTCCAACTTGAATAAACAGCCTCACAAGCAACCTACATAAAGACCAGGATAATATTTATGCACAGTGTGTTCATCCTAGCATAGTAAGTTCATAAACATCCTAGAAACAAGGCTGGAAGGAATCTCAAGAAGTCATCTACTCCATCCTTTTGTTCTGAGGCAGGCTAAATACAGCTGAGAGTGGTATGTCTAATCTGTTCTTAACACCTCTAATGCAGGTCCAGTCAAAGATATGGAAAGTAAGGAAAGGAAATGAATTCAGAACACACTACCTGCCTTACAAKTGGACAGATTTCCCAAGATGACCTACTTGTTATCTGCAAACTTGCTTTAATGAAGCATTGAGCTACACCTTTATTGGCAATTACAATCAGAAGTATTGGGGTGTTGGGATCAAGTCTCCAGTGCTAACAGTGGGTTCCCTTACTTTCTCCAGAGAAACTGGAATAGGATAAGGAGGAAGTGGGGAATGGCCCCTTTGAAAGAGAAGTATACTACTATTGACACAAGAACAGGTGAAATATCTAGGTACGACAATGAGTTGGACCTAGATCCTGATGGTTCTTCATTGTATCTGGGAACTTCCTGGAGCTATAGACCAGGGTACTGACCAGAAACAACTCATGAGTTATGATCCTGAAGTCAACCTCAATCATGGTCAAAATGTTCCCACATCATTCAATTAGATTTATTAAATAGATTATTTAATAAATGTTTAATAAATATGGGTTATTTTTGTTTGTGATTGTTTCTGAGAGCTGAAAATGTAGTAGTCTCTTCCCAAAATTTGTGAAGGTGTGATCCAAGATCCAAGTGGCATACAATCAAAATTCAGCAGGACTCAACCAGAAAGGCTCATGAGAGAAAAAGAGTGAAAGGAAAGGAAAGGAAAGAAATTCTTGACAGTAAATCAGGTGCTTACTAAATAAGCCATGAATGAGCCAAGGGACCTTTAGCCGAAATTTCTCGGTGTAGTTATTTCTTTCTCCACTTATTTTTAGACATTAGAAGGCTGAAAAGGAAGACAGTGCAAGAGGGGACTCTATGCTCTACTGAGGTTTAGCACTAGGATTCCTATGTAAGTAAGTGAATCAACAGAAAGCGAGAGAAAAATACCTGGAAAGAGTGCACTAATCTGCCTACACGTCCTCTGTGGTGAGCAGATATCTCACGGTGATTCTGGATTACGATGAGACAAATAAGTGCTGATGTTCATGCAAAGCCACAGATACCATACTCAATTTGTTAGGGAATAATCCGTGGCCTTTCCAGCAAAATATTCACTCCTTCCATATCCTGTCAGTGAGCAATATGGAAAAACTTCCCTCTAATGGATGAGTGCTGTGTCCTAAACAAGACTGGGAAATAACAGCTTCTACTTCACGCATGAAAGTACTGAAAATTGAGAAACTCAGCTGGACCATCTAGATTGTCTGGTGGTGAGGGTAGAAGCTTATTAAAAAAGTGTGGAGGAATTTATGCTTTGAAGTTTACAGTTGTTGCCATTTCAACCACAAGGCCAAATTTACATCTGTGACAGCCATAAAACGCAGTGCAGAATCCGGCTTACTAATTACATGACCATTTTCTACCTTTTTGAGGGAAGCTTTTTTTGTTTCTTTCTATTTTAGTGTGTTTTTCGGGGCAAAAGATGATTCATTTGGCAGCCCAGGAAAATGAAGTCTTTTGTTATCCCCCAAGATGGGGTATCTGGGACAGGAGGAATGTCTTGGAGCGGGTTCAGTCCCATTTGGGTGGGAGGCCAGGTCATTTCCAATATGAGTGGGATTTCTAGACTCTCCTCTCCATAATGCATTCCTCCCTCCACACTCACCATAAATCTAACTTTACTGAAAAAGTACTTCTGTCCCAGGGGAGGTCCTGGATGGGACTCAACTAGAGATGAAAGAGCACTTTAGTGTCTGTGCTTGTCTTCTTTTTGGGTTGCCTGTTAAGATCCAGCAAAGACTCTGGAGATGTGTTTTTCTTGTGATCTGGATATAAAGCTTATGCTCTCTAGCCAGTGCAGTGAGACTCTAGCATGGTGCATTTCACACAGCCCATTGAACAGATGACAGCTGCCTTCCAGTACCTTGATTTTATATCCTTGATTAAGCTGAGCTGCCTATCTGTACTTTGCCTCAGAGCTGGGTGAATTGTTCACTGTTGTTCCAAAATCAGTGAAACAAGATCAAAATCATCCAAGAATAAAACGTAACATTGCCACATGTCCCCAGTTCAAATCCATTTAATAAAACCTTCCTGAAAACATCCTTGAACCTATAGATGGCTTAGTCTGAGCATAAGAGCGTAGATGTCAGGATAGGCATTCTTCTACATTAATCATTCTGTGTCACTATAAATATGATGTCCTAGGGACATCCATATGTGTGATGGACAAGGGAATAACTTGTTGCATTTTTGGCTAGGTAGTGTGCAGGATAACGGACTTAGAGCTACTCTGTAATAATTTTGACAGTGTGTGTTGGCCTAATAATTGTTTATTGCACAAATATTTTGGTAAGTTTAATAACAGACTGTAAGGAAAACAATCAGAAGGGAAGAAAAATGGCTTGAACCTGGCCAGCCCTGCAGTTTACACAGGACAATGGGAAAGTCATGGGCTTGGAGGAGTCCAATTCAGCTTCCTGCAGGGCCTACTGAACTGGATGGGGGAAACGGAGCCAAAAGTCTGACAAAAGAGAAGAACAAAGGAGCTCTGGCTGTGGCAGCAGGACTCTCTTTTCAGAGCCAAGGGAGATCTTGGGGAGCTGTTCAGGGGCACCAGACTGAGACTCAGGCACTCATTGTAGTGTCTGCAGAAGCCAGAGCTGCGTTATTTGCCAAAAGGGCAGAGCTTTGGATAACCTGGAGGACGGGAGAAGAGTTGTACGTTTTCTAAATGCTTGTTGAAAAAGGTAACAGTACTTAGAAAGAGGTTTTGTCATTTTGTGGGCACCATTTATCACAACATCCTTGAGGGAAAGTCCACAGGCATCCAAACATGGCTGGACCTTTTCATGAAACCTCTTCTTTTGTACCGCGGTCCCTGGCAACTCAAGGATAGAAGAGACCCAAACTCTTGAAATCTCTCTCAGCTGGGCAAGGCTCAGTGCCCAAGATGAGGCTCAAGACCCTGTTCCCAGTAGCAAACTCTGGTGGAACTGCAGATATAGAAGTCACCTTGCAAAATCCACAGCCCACTTGGTCCTGATTCATCCTGGTCCTGCTCTAGCAGTTGGCTTCTCCATGTCTCTTCTTTTAAGAAGAGCATCAGATACTGCCTAGTGTCTGAGCCAGCCTGTTTTCTTCCCCCGCTGTGGGCTTTGCCCAATAGCCGAGTGCACACCAAAGAGGCAGAGGCATTGATTTCCTTGCAATCAGCATGAGTGGGTTCCAGTTCAAACAGACTCACAGCCCAGGCTTGTACCATCATGAGAAATCATTCACAATTGTTGCTGAAGAAGTTACCACATCTTGCTAGGACCTAGTAACTCTTGCTCCACTGCAAATAAGTAAGTGAGGTTAGTTTAAGTAAGTCACTCAAAATCATGTGTAAACTATTATCTTATTCATTATTTTGCAGCACATTTGCAATGCAGTAGGCACCAGGCCTGGTCAGTTCCTGCCTTCCAGTTCCAGGGCAGTAACAAGATGTGCTAATGCATATCTTCCTTGTAAACATTTGAGCGTATCCTCACAGCACAACTTTTCCATGCTACATTTTAGGACTAGCAGTTGTCCTCTTCCAAAACCAAACTGCTTATTAAGACAAAATTTCATTGAGATTTCAGTGGACATTATAGCTGTGCATCAGTAAGAAGCACATAGTCCTTGCTGGACAACAGTGAGTGCTCACTGCCTTATGTGTATAAGGACAAGTGACTACTAGGTCATATTTAATTTACCCTTACCACACTGGCCATAATTCTATCATCTAACCAGAAGAAAACATTGCATGATAAGGAAAACAGGCAGACCACAAACTAAGTATACACCACAAAATCCAGTACAGCATGTTGAGGAAGCAGATGCCATTGGAAAGAAAGTACAATACTGTAAGGTATGGAAAACTTCAACTGACATCTGCATTTCTTTATTTCTGTCTAAAGATCTCCTTTAATAGCTGTTTTTATAATCTCAATTTTACTCTTTCAGATACACTAGTTCATTCTAAAATTCTGGTAGCTTATATCTGTGATTTTTTAAAAGACACTTTTCTCCCATTCAGAAACTCAGGTAAACTTCTTGTTACGGGTGAGTTAACATTACCTGATAGATGATTTCTGTTCCAGACTGTTGGGTTACTTTAGAAGAAGCCATATATGATCATTCATAAAGAAAACAACATTTAGCTGGAGAAAGAATCAGCAGCAAAAACATAAGRCTGTCAGCCTTAAAAAATCTAAGCAACATCTTGTTAGTTAGCTGTGAGCTGGTCTTSAGAAACAACAGTAAGAGAGGAAGAACTTGCCTATAAGAACGGCAGCCTTTCCTCTTCTGTCCACAGCTGTTCATAGAGACCACAGCTCAAAATCTCAGCAGTGACTTGGATGCTCAGTACCTCATGCTTTGGGTGCACAACTTGAGACATATTAAAGGAGTCCAATTTTAAAAAGTTCTCTCAAAAATCAGGCTTTGTTTTGGACATCATAAGCTACTCAACATCACTAGTCAGTTTTTAAGATCTTGGCTTGAAAGTAAGTCTTCCCCTAAGCAGCATGCACATCTTCACAACAGGAACCCAATCTGCTATTTGTAATGCTTGGCATTCTAACCRCAAGTAAATACACTAAGTAATCTGCCGGATATGTCTCCAAGCATGCTTACATGGTAATAATGATGTTAAAGTAGAATGTCTGTATGATTTATTATGCCTTATGAAATAAAGCAAAGCCAATCTCTTCCCACCATGGGAAGTACCATCACAGTAGAAAATGGAAACAAGAAAAAATGAAATACCACCCAGGCCTGGTTCAAACATGCAAACTTTCTAATAAAATATCAGAACCAGATGCTGCTAAAGATGAGCAATAATTAAAGAAGATAAATTAAAGAAATGTTTTTCCAGGGAATGACTCTACTATACAAATTGTTTCAGCATGGGGAAAAAATATAATAAAATTACTGCTGCTGTCTGTTTTCAAAATTTTCCATTAATGAGTCAAGGCAGGTTCCCTGCTAAATTCCCTCACATCCAAGCTCCCTCTTTGCCTCTCTTGGTTTAATCTCAGTGTGGTTTAGCAGAGTGAACACAAGACTGAGCGCCAGGAACTCAGTTCCAATACTGACTCACTGTGTGGGCTCTTCTCTTATGTCATTTTCAGGGCAGGTCAGCCTTGGAAAGTAAGTCTGTAAAAATGGTGTTGAGGGGTCCAGAGTCTGATGGTCTCCCCGCTTTCTATATCAGATGAGAACAATTCATAAGAGATGTTCTCCTAACTGCCAACCCAGCAAACTGATCTCAGGCTAAGCTGGTGTAATGCGATTTTTTCAGTCTGGTGTCACAAGAAATGAGTATATTCAAAGCCAAATTATGCAGACACCTGTGCAAACTCACAGTGTAAAAAATAGCTAGAGCTCTATAGATGAAGTGTGGATGCAGCAGACCCTCTAAGACCACCCTGGAGTTTTATGTTCCTGTATATAAACTCATCTAAGTCCAGGTTGTTGTTAAGTTTCATCTTAGCTAAACACAAGATGATGTTTAAGCCCCTTGAAAACTTTTAATTTCTTTAGATTTCTCTCACACAGAAAAGTGCCTGTCCAATTGCCGTAGGCATTTTCATAGCAAATAAAATAATGTGCCACACAGGAAAAGAAAAAGAATAAAATGAAACCATGTAGATACATGGCCTAGTTCCCTTTTAACCACATGTTCCCCAGGCTCATAACCTCTGTAAATGCCTATCAGGAATGATGTGGTTTGCAGTGTGCCTTGAAGGTCAACAAATCTGGCCTATTTCAGACTGAACAAGGGCTCAGACACATGATCAGGTTCCCATTGCTTAATGAGTTACCATGTGGTGAGTGTCTGTGTGAGCACTCTTCGTGCATGGCAAATGCAAGGTAAAACACAGTGCCTTTAACCGCCTTCACTGAGGTTTAAATAAATGGATTTTTGTCTGACATTTCTCATGGGCAAAGAGCACATGTACAGCCAGTTACTGCAATTCAGCTGATGTATCCTAGCTCACTAAGCCAGAGTAACTTGATTGTGTATCTCAGATTCATGAAGAGTATCAGGCTGAATCCATGCACATACATGTGCACGTGCACACGTGTGCGTGCGCGCACACACACACACAAACACACACACACACACACACACACAGAGACTGTCAAAAACAGAGAACAGTCTCTTGAGCATGCAAGCTCCAAGCTGTTTGCATATGTTTTAGTTAAAGCAGAGAATTTACACTAGATTTGAGACTTGGTGCAAGCTAAAGCTGTCCACAAACTGCTAGTACATGATGCTCTGAGTCCAACCATCCACATGTAACATCAGCTGCATTCTGCACCTTCTTCTTCTAAACACTTCTTAGGTGTAACCTCCTGTGAGCTCTCCACAGTAGTTCAATCACAAGGTGACAAAAGCACAGATGACAGGAGCTAGCTCTGCTTCAAAAAAAAAAAAAAAAGAAGAGACCACAACTCTCCCTTGATCCTCTAAAAGGAACCCCCTGTAGAGTTTGAACTTGAAACGAGAAATTTTGGCCACACATCTTCTCATAAAATAATCTTTCATAATCTCTCCTAGGTCTCTGATTCAGTCCCACATGCTACCAACACTTTAGTGTATCTGCTTCTCCTGTAGGCCAGTCTCACTCAGAGATACCCAATGCAGGAGTCTGTGGAAAGGGAAGGGAGAGAGAAGGGAGGGAGAGGGAAAGGAAGGGGTGAGGCAAGGAGGGAAGGAAAGAGGAAAGGGAAAGGAATTAAGGAAAATTAAGGAAAATTAGAAAAAAGAAAAGAAAATTAAGGGAAAGAAATTAAGGAATAAAGAAAAGAAAAGAAAAGAAAAGAAAAGAAAAGAAAAGAAAAGAAAAGAAAAGAAAAGAAAAGAAAAGAAGAGAAAAGAGACATGGTTCTGGGTGTGTAATTTATATATGAGGGAAAGTTTAAACCAGTGTGATTGGCAAGAATACAATGTTACTAAAAGCCACAGACATGCTAATTGGTGAGTCATTTTAAGTAAACCCTATTGATCTTGTAATTTTGCCAGCTTTCAATTTTCACTTTTGCCTGAAAACAGCTCAAAAAATAAGACTTAACCAGAAACTCATGATCAGTGACTTTTTAATCCAATTTTTTAGCAAATGTAACCTATCTATCTTGAAGGGTCACAGAATCACAGAATGGTTGAGGTTGGAAGGGACCTCTGGAGATCATCTAGTCCAACCCCCCTGCTCAAGCAGGGTCACCTAGAACACGTTGCACAGGATCGCGTCCAGGCAGGTTTTGAATATCTCCAGAAGGAAACTCCACAACCTCTCTGGGCAACCTGTTCCAGTGCTCTGTCACCCTCACAGTAAAGAAGTTTCTCCTCATGTTCAGATGGAAGCGTCTGTGTTTCAGTTTGTGCCTGTTGCCTCTCGTCCTGTTGCTGGGCACCACTGAAAAGAGTCTGGCCCCATCCTCTTGACACCCTCCCTTCAGATACTTGCACACGTTAATAAGATCTCCTCTCAGCCTTCTCTTCTCCAGGCTAAACAGGCCCAGCTCTCTCAGTCTTTCCTCATCAGAGAGATGCTCCATCCCTTAAACATATTTGTGGCCCTTCGCTGGACTTGCTCCAGTAGTGCCACATCCCTCTTGTACTGGGGAGCCCAGAACTGGACACAGTACTCCAGATGGGGCCTCMCCAGGGCTGAGTAGAGGGGGAGAATCACCTCCCTCGACCTGCTGGCAACACTCTTCCTGATGCACCCCAGGATACCATTGGCCTTCTTGGCCACAAGGGCACATTGCTGCCTCATGCTTAACTTGGTGTCCACCAGCACTCCCAGGTCCTTCTCTTCAGAGCTGCTTTCCAGCAGGTCAACCCCCAACCTGTACTGCTGCATGGGGTTGTTCCTCCCCAGGTGCAGGACCCTGCACTTGCCTTTGTTGAACTTCATGAGGTTCCTCTCTGCCCACCTCTCCAGCCTGTCCAGGTCTCTCTGAATGGCAGCACAGCCCTCTGGCGTATCCGCCACTCCTCCCAGTTTTGTATCTTTGGCAAACTTGCTGAGGGTGCACTCTGTCCCTTCACCCAGGTCATTGATGAAGAAGTTGAACAAGACTGGACCCAGKACTGACCCCTGGGGGACACTGCTAGCTACAGGCCTCCAACTAGACTCTGCACCGCTGATCACAGCCCTCTGAGCTCTGCCATTCAGCCAGTTCTCAATCCACCTCACTGTCTACTCATCTAGCCCACACTTCCTGAGCTTCCCTATGAGGATGTTATGGGAGACAGTGTCAAAAGCCCTGCTGAAGTCAAGGTAGACAACATCCACTGCTCTCCCCTCATCTACCCAGCCAGCCATTCCATCATAGAAGGCTATCAGATTGGTTAGGCATGATTTCCCCTTGGTGAAGCCATGCTGACTACTCCTGATCACCTTCTTGTCCTCCACATGCTCGGAGGTGGCCTCCAGGATGAGCTGCTCCATCACCTTTCCAGGGATGCAGGTGAGGCTGACTGGCCTGTAGTTCCCTGAGTCCTCCTTCTTGCCCTTTTTGAAGACTGGGGTGACACTGGCTTTCTTCCAGCCCTCAGGCACCTCTCCTGTTCTCCATGACCTTTCAAAGATGATGGAGAGTGGCTTAACAATAACGTCCGCCAGCTCCCTCAGCACTCGTGGGTGCATCCCATYRGGGCCCATGGATTTGTGGGTGTCAAGTTTGCTTAAATGATCTCTAACCYGATCYTCCTCCACCAAGGGAAAGTCTTCCTTTCTCCAGACTTCTTCTCTTGCCTCCACGGTCTGGGGTTCCTGAGGGCTGGCCTGAGCAGTAAAGACTGAAGCAAAGAAGGCATTCGGTAACTCTGTCTTCTCTGCATCCTTCGTCACCAGGGCACCCACCCCATTCAGCAAAGGSCCCACATTTTCCCTAGTCTTCCTCTTGCTACTGATGTATTTGAAGAAGCCCTTCTTGTTGTCCTTGACATCTCTAGCCAGATTTAATTCCAAACGGGCCCTAGCCTTCCTCGCATCCCCGCATACTCTGACAACATTCCTATATTCCTCCCAAGTGGCCTGTCCCCCCTTTCCACTTTCTGTATACTTCCTCTTCTCTTTGAGTTTTGCCAGGAGCTCCTTGCTCATCCATGCAGGTCTCCTGCCTCCTTTGCTTGACTTCCTACTCATAGGGATGCACCGCTCTTGAGCCTKGAGGAAGTGATGYTTGAATATTAACCWGCTCTCTTGAAGGCCCCTTCCTTCTAGGGCCCTMASCCATGGGATTCCTCCAAGTAGGTCCCTGAAGAGGMCAAAGTTTGCTCTCCTGAAGTCCAGGGTTGTGATCCTACTTCTGAAGGGTGCTTTTGTTCCCAGCTCTGAACACAGGAGGAGAGAACATCCTTTGTAATCTTGAATAGGTGGATTACCTGCTGTATTTTCTCTTAAAAAACAGGGGACACGAACAAAGCATGTAATAGAGAGAGAGGRGGAAAAAAAAGGAGAAACTCATATTCCATTATCCCACTCCTCCTTTATTATTTGGGCCGTAGCTAAGGCAAACTGAATGGAAATAGCAAAAGCAGATATCCCTGGTTGTCCACCTTGCTCATCTGTCACAGGCTAGAACGGTCTCATCCTCTCCACATTGACAGAAAATGGCACCAATGTGTGCTTCAAAATGAAAACTATAGAAGCGAGACACAAATACCTATGCCTTTTGGCCGCTGCTGCCCCAGGGCAGGCACTGCTGGCAGAGGGACAGGCTGGGCAGCTGGGGGACAGTCTGTACTGTGGCTATATCCTCCTTGAAACAAGCACCAGGGTCTCCGAAGCGATGCTGCACTGCCATGATGCAGGGAAGGGCTCTTTTTTTCCCATCAGAGAAAGCATCATTAAGCAGGCACAGGCTTTCCACATTCTTAAGCAAAATATTTACTTTGAAAGTGCTGAAGCAAAATTTGGAGAAGCGAAGAATAATATGTATTTTGACAATGTTAAATTGCATTAAAGTTAAAAGTGAAAATTAGATGCATGCACATATACCGAGGGCATTATTCACTAATCACAGGAACATAAAAGAACTGGAAAATACCCTCCACCACTGCCACTAGTAAAGCTGGTCTGGACTAAATTACAGGCCAAAAGAATAATTAAGCAAGCTATTATTATCCAGTGTCTTAGCAGATGCTGACCTCATTTATGATGATTTGGATAAGAATTCAGCTGAGGTTTGATTTCACAGCTGTATCCATAATGTCTTGGACCTGTTAGACTGCCCCAGAAATTCTCAGCATGTTAACGCTGGTGTCTAAATGCTTACAGTTTCATATCCTCCTTCTCTGCTGATTGGGGAACTTTTCTTTAGCTCCTTAGAAAAGAGGAAAATCGTTTTACTGATCTGCCAGCCAGGCTTTGTATTTGAAACCTGCATTTAATGACTTTGAAGATTCTTTAATATTCCACTAATACAAGGATGGGGAACCTTCCATTGCTATGTTATACTCTTATTTTTTGTAGGTGTATGCTTGTGGCTTAGTTACTGAAACAATAATTGTGTTTGAAATGTCATTGGCATGAGAGATGAGCTGCCAAAATGTTATGGCCTCAGTAATTTGTACATGGAAATGAGGATCCAGGGAACAACACGAACATCAGTGGCCCGAGGAGTTTATGATTAAAACATGATGCTGAGCTTTTATGTTTTCTACAGCTAATTAGCAAGATTTACAAGCATCTAACACAAAACAAGGCTGAATACAGTAATGATGCTTATTTTCCATTTGGAGCAGAAAACTACTGTGTTCTAAAACAGCAGGAAAAGGAAGAGAGAAGCAAACACTTACCCCTCCATTTGCCCACTGTTTAGCCTAATTGCTTTTCTCTGTTTTTGTAGGATGAGCGAACATCTCTCAGGTGGCAAGCACAATGTCTATGACTTATTCACATTGATGGCCATACCTCATTGATTTAATAGAAAAAAGATTTCCTGATGCTTCTTTATGGCTTTAAACTAACACCGATTTTGTTTTCCAGCAGTGTGTTGGGGGAAAGCGAGATGGCTGGAGAAGCCACTTCTACCAACACATACTTGGTTTATTCAGTTCCTCAGAGAAAAGAAAAGAAAAGAAAAGAAAAGAAAAGAAAAGAAAAGAAAAGAAAAGAAAAGAAAAGAAAGAAGAAGGGAAGGGAAGGGAAGGGAAGGGAAGGGAAGGGAAGGGAAGGGAAGGGAAGGGAAGGAAAGGAAAGGAAAGGAAAGGAAAGGAAAGGAAAGGAAAGGAAAGGAAAGGAAAGGAAAGGAAAGGAAAGGAAAGGGACCAAGCTAGACCCTGTAGGGATGAACTGCTTTAGTTTGCAACCTCAGAGCTGCGAGAGCTGCCAAGGTCCAGCCAGGATTCCCAGACAGCAGCCCACACATGAGCTCTCTGCAAAGTGTGGGGTTCCCCCCTCCCCAGGTGTGCTACACAGTTGTGCATGACCCTCGCATTTCTCTCAAGCATTTCCAGAAGCCCAAGTGTCCCCACATAGTCACAGACTGAAAAACCCATGACCAGTGTGCAAAATCTTTAATTCTGTCTGGGCAAACCTACCAGATAGAAAAGGAGATATACCCCAAAAACCTCAATTGCATGCAAAGCTGATTGCATAGGATGATCCTTGCTCAAGGCATAGATAAAACAGATTATTATTATTATTATTATTATTATTATTATTATTGTAGCCACTGACAGAAGAATAGCTCCAACACAGACCCCAAGCACCTGAAGCCAGATGTGATAACTGGTCTTGTTTTGAAAAGAAACAGCTAATGCATACAGCACAGCCAGGATTTCATCCAGAATGCAGCTGGCTGTTTTGGCCAGGGTTTCACTTGCTGTGTTTTGACTTTGGGAGGTACCGCTCTGGTCACAGCAGATACTACCCTTTTTCAGTAGCTGTGGCAGATACTTCTCCCATCTGCGGCCAGGAATGCAAGGAAGGGAAGCGGGTCGGTGCTATCACGCCTTGAAAACATGCAGAGCCCCCAGCAGCCTGGGCACTGTTGCTTCCCCAGCAGAGAGCTGGGCAGAGGGAATACATGCCTTGCACACAGCCAGCCTTAGCATACTGCCCGCAGGTAGACCTCATGTGGCATGTTGAAGGAAATTGCCTAGTAGCAAAAATAGCCCCTGCAGGTATTAGCATCTTGTAGCTGATTAAAGCTCTTCCCCAAACATAACAAGCAAAGCTCAGACCTGGCATGTCCCAGCTCCACTCCATCATGAGGAAGAGGAAAGCACTTTCAGCCTAGGGCTGACTTCAGAGTAATGTACTTTGTTTCTTGTAGGCTGTAAACTTGTAGTGACAGGCGCAGCATCTTCCTGTATGCATGGAAAGTGCTTTACTCATTCTGCATGTCACCACAATATAATAATTAAGAATACACTGTCTTATTACAGTTAGTATGACTGCAGAAGTCCATTTATAAAGTTCCATTTATTTATACTGGAGCTGTGATTGCTCAGCTTAGAGATATACAAATACTGTTATGCGACAGTTAATAGTATTCTAGTATTTTATTATTTTTTAATGAACCACTGTCATCACCTCCTCCACTATTTTTTTTCTTGTTCCTGTTCTCTTATGCAGTTGGCCTACGCTGAGAATAATGGGATAATTTCCACTCCAGCAATGGTTTGGCGCTTATGTCAAACACTGTCTGTAGCTGGCGCATCCTTAAGACCCAGAGTTTGCTGGAGCTTACGGTGAGACCCACACTGGAGTGATGCCATACTCTTAATTTTCATTGTCAAAACCAGTCCATTTCTCAGTGAAATGGAAAAATTACACAGAAATATTTTTGGAGAGTCTCAGGTCTAAGGGTAGATAGGGAGGTTTAGCCAGTAAATTTCCACTGATACCATGAAGAACTGTACTAATATTATTAGAATAACACTGGAGAGTCACAGTATGGCCCCATTTGCTCCTGGAAAGAGATAAATGTTTGTATTTTCATGGTAGAAAAGCAGAGGTAACCCAGGGAGAAGAAAATGGATTTAGTAGGCATCAGAAAGACATGAAAAGGAGGCTGAGAGAGGAAAAGTTTTCAAATTCTTCCAACACAGTGAATAACAAATTCCCATCAGCTTGCCTGTAAGGTGGCTGGTTCAGGATCTGCTGAAAGACGAAGGGAGCTTGGCAGGTCACTGTGGGGAGAGGACGGCATCCCCAGGACACGGCTGCCGGGGCATCGGCCTGAGGACGAGGGGCTCCCAAACAGCCTCTCACAGCCTGCCCAAGCAGGGCTACATAGGAACACAGCTCTCACAGCAGGGCTGTGGGTGAAAGGATGAAGCCCTGGTGGAAAGAAGAAGCTAGGAGGAAGGCCCGGACTCGGTGAGTGACACGGGGCTGCCAGTAGACCCAAACCAGCCCACCAGAAAGGCTGGTACGGGGCACGCCGGCGGGCAGAGATTTATTTGCCAGGGAGGGCAGAGACCCTGTCCCCTTGCCCGCCAGGCCCTGCGGGCATTTCGCACAGCCCAGGGGTCCCTCTCCTTCGAGGGACGGCAGTACGTCTTGCGGCCAAGGGAAGGGCAAAGGGGGCAGGGAGGCGCGTGAACCCCTGCCCGGTTTGGGATGCGTACCCCCAGTTCAGGCTTTCTCGCCCCCTCACCCTCGGAGAACGCACAGCCTGGGGGTCTGCCGGGCCCCTTTTACAGGTGGGCAGGGAAACGGCGGGGAGGAGCAGGATCCCGGTGCTTTCTTCCCAAGCATGTGTGCTCCAGATGTGCCAGGAGTGAAATCCAGCCAATAAGGAATATTATTTATAATAATAATCATAACAATATTAATAACATAAGAACATCTGGTAGTGTTTTTTTTCCATCTACCATTTGGCTTAAAAGCAGAGCGTACGGGGGACATGACAGTTGGTATTTCTGTTTCCAATTTAGCCCAAGTTCAGCTGCTGCAGTGACTCAGAGACAGGCACTTGCAGGGACAGGTCCCTGGCTCCAGGGCTTCGCTGGCCCCGGCAGGTGTCACTGTCAGGCAACAGAGCCAAAGCCAACAACAGCCTTGCTTAAAATAGTATGGGTTGGGGTTTTCTTTATCACTTATTTCATATAAGATTACAAGTGCTTTTTACACTTTTGTGGCTCCTTTCCATCCTGTCCTGTGAGAAAGTTAACCTACTACAATGGTGCACAGTTTCTAGACAGAAAGCAAAGGCTAGCTATTTTGAATCCAAAACAAAAGTGGCCATATTATACACTTCAAGCTATTGAAATTATATTTGACTAAATACACATTTAAAACATTTTGGTATTTTTCTGAATTTTAAGGCTTTCAAACGTGTTCAGTAACTATTTCATTTCCCACTACAAAGATTTCAGCTTTTACGTGCAACTAACGTGTAGCCCAAGAAATTAACACTGCAATTAAAATACAGCACTCCAGCTATACTTTTCTAATTACACTGACAGAAAGCTAAAAGCAAAATGACCGTGGCAGCTGCAGCTGCTGTACCTAAACTGTATATAGTTGTAGTATAAATCATTTTACCCGTATTGTTCATCATTAGTTTCTCCCAGCAAGTTATAAACTTAGGACTTTATTTCTGAAAGAACTAACACATACAAGATTGATTCCATAATCATGGAACAGGCTTTCATTTCAAAGCAGATAACGTATTATGTACCAGACCCTCATCTGCTATAAATTTATACAGGTTGATGATAAACTTAAAATGTGCACTATTAAAACTTCATGTTCAAGAATAATGTTCATTTAAGTATTTGAACATTCTGCCTAAAGTCATTAAAGACTGAGATTTATGTAGAGCAAATGAAGAGGCCCACTTCTGCCTTTGGATATATATATCCCATGTCTGTCCTTGGGGTCAGCCAGAACTGCACATACACTCAAGGACAAACTAGGCCCCAACGCTCATTATATTATCAAATTTGCATATGAAGCAACAAAAGTTGCTGATAAACAGAAAATCTAGGCCTTTGGCTCAGCACTTGTCCAATTATTAAAATCAGATGCTTTAGATCACATCTTATTTTAAATGAATCCATTTTTTCTAATGCAGTTTACACACCGCTCTGTGAATTATAGGTTAGATTAGATCTAAATTATGCAGCTAGACTTCCTAGTTTATGCAGCTGAATTATATTGAATTTACAGGGCAATTTTAATTGCCAGACTGTTCCAGCCACCTTTGATTTTGGTGTAATGATTCTTCAAATATATAAGATATATATATACACACTATGTATATAGTATATATAATGCAATATATATACTAGCAAAAGCCAGGAAATATAGTTGATTCTATCTCCAGCCTTATTCTAAGCTCCAAGGAAGCCCCCTGTTGTCACAAATATTATTAGCATATTAAATTTGTTGACTGCTAAAGTTTGGGGAGTTACAATAATTAAAGAACTTTATTATCATTAAATCTGGCATATTTTATGAAGCAGATGTATATTACTAGGCTAATGTATATTACTAAGCTCCTCTGGTTTCAATGCTAACTTACAGTAGCTGACAATCTAACACTGTCTTTTTCAGGAGTGGTGAGCTCTAGCTTGCAAATACTGTGCCAGACTCTGATCTCTTGGTCTGGAGAATCAGAGGATTCAGATCCTGGCAATAAAGAGGCCAGTGGAAGGTTTGACCCTGGCTCCAGGCACGTGTCCTAATCACTGGGCTGCTCAGTTTTGGAATGGCTCTGCCGTTTCTGAAAATCAGGGAGCCACATAATAGTTGGGGTTGGAAGGGGCCTCTGGAGATCCTCAGATCCAACCCCCTGCTCAAGCAGGGTCACCTAGAGCAGGCTGCCCAGGARCGGGTATGTCATGGCTCAGCAATTTCATTCCAATGCAAACAGAAATACTTTTCATAACCAATTTTATTTGCAGAACTGAATTCAGGCACCTAATGCTAATCCTCTCATTATTTACAACCTTACAGAATTTTTACTGTATAGCTCTCTATTTATAAAACTGTAAGTAATAGCCTTGCCCTTCACAGTGCTGTTTCTCAAAAAGCAAAGGGGACACTCCCTGTCACCCAAAACAAAACCCAGCCTTTTTACTCACCACCCTTTCCCCTGGGAACGCTCAACACATCAGTCAAGGGGCAATCTAGCCTTTGCCTTTCTCTCAGGATGTCATAGCTGGCCCTAGGTGCAGCAATTACACAGCAGCACACAAACAGTAAGGGCATGCTCACTGTACAGTCGTACTGGCAAAAGTCTGGTGCTTGCTCAGGTTTCCTGTGGGCCAAGGACGCAGTCCCTTTTCTCCTGGGAAGGTTAGATTTTGCCTTGGCAGAAAAAGGTGCCATTTCCATGCCAGTAGGTAGGGCTATGTCTGCCTGTGCCAGCCATTCATGGGGCCCAGAGACAGGAAACAGTAAAAGTCAGTTTGTTTGCTTACAAATTTGGAGCCAAGGAGTTCAGCACACACACACACACATACATACACACACACACACACAAAATAATYGGCAGCCAAATAGCCAGAAGAGAGGGGAAGAAGCCAAGTGGGAAGAAGCAGACATGGGAACAAGAAACTGGAAAGGAAAAAAGAGAGAGATGTAATCAAAATCTGGAGCAATACTGTTAATATGTTGTGCATAACAATGTCCTTGATGATAGTCCAGGACGCTTAGCATGGGCCAGGGAACTGTCAGCTAGAAAGGAGTAAGTTGTTACATAGGTTTATACTATTAATAATGACAGTGCTCAGTAAATCTTACCTTTTGCGCTATAAACAAGTTTTATTCCTGTGGCTCAGGACGAGTCCTTCCAAATCCAGAATTTATTTGTCTCCCAGTTACACAGACCAGAGGTCCAGCTTCACAAGCAGAACAGAAACACTGCAACACTGAGCACTGCACTGGTTGCATATGTTTTTAAACATAAAAAGGTATGATTTACCTTTCTCCCACAAGAAATTGAGCTTCTCAGTTTAACTTCACATCCTACTACTCAGAAACATGACCTTCTCTCCATTCCATAGGGTATCCCCTCSTACAAAAGCTCTTTTGCTACACATGGACGAAGTATTGGCTGAGGAATAGACACCTGGGAGGGTGAGAGCTGGGTTCCTGTCTCTGTCTGAAAGATTTGGTGTAGGARGAGATGGGACTCCAGCTCTCCACAATCTCTGGAGAGGTCTAGCAGCCTGGTGAGACAACCTTACTTGTTCTGATATTTCCTCTGAATGTTATAATTGAACCCTTTGAACCCAAACGCAACAGCATCAACAGGAAGACTACACCACAAAGGTAACTCTTTTCTCCTAGAAGGTGGGGTAACCACCCACACCCCCACACTCCCCCAGTCCTTCAAACAGGGTGTCCCACAGACTGGGTAAGCAGCTAGAGCTGGAAGTGCCTAAATCCCTTCTAAGCCCTTTTGGGTCTGTCTTATTTTATTCTTAAAGGTTACTTTATAGGCTTGCTAAGCAAGAAGCTAGCCATTTGCTGCATACTGAGTAACAGAGGTTCAGTGGGTGACTATATATCCTTATGCAGAGGTAGTCTTCTCCCCACACTAGCATTTCTATAGTCTATTACTAAGAAATCATGAATATTAACACTGGTTTTCTGGTAAGATTTTGCTTGTTTCTTAATATGCTAGTGTAGAAGGCTGATGAAAGTTCCCCAGAGCAATGTTTGTTATGGTGTCAACATGAGAAACCTAGTGAGAATATCAGTGATTCACTCTCATATTTCTGCAGGCATGTCTTCTGAAAGAAAAGCTTATTTAATGCTGAGTATCACACTATTACAGAAGAATAGAGAAATCAATAACAGGGAGGGCACACACACTCCTGCCCACACTAAAATATATCCTAAGAATAAATAGCACCATTTATTAGATACTTTTGTTGTTTTATGCCTTCTTCAAAAGACTGGCTTTGATCTTCAACCAAGGCAAGGCACCTTCCTCTCCTTTTGTCAAAAAAGAAAATTCTCTCTACCAAAAAAGGTCTGGAGGGGAGTAGATGGATTCAACCTGGCAAATAAAATTTGGGAGTCTCTGAGTACTTCAGAATCTTCCAAGTGACAATGCCTACAAATTTCCTTGAACACTCAGACTTGTTTTTCAGTGGAGAAAAAATGTTGAGAAGATTCAGTCTTGATTTTCAAGAAGAATTTGCAGGGTCTCTGAACAGCCATTCACACACTTGAATACTTGACACTTTGACACAGGTACTTCTGTGTTTAGACTACAGGACCACAGATTACTACATCATCTCAAAGAGAACACTTCTAGCAGTGAAGCTCCTTCTTGACACTAAGTTAGTGCTGCTGTTACTGAGCTGTGGGGCAAGGACAGCGAACAACTCTTGGATTCATAAAGAGAGGACCATGCAGAGTTAATTGGAGGCAGAAGCAGAGACAACTAGTGTCATACTGATTGCTGTCAGCAAGCCACTTGGAACACAGGCTCTTTCACCTTCTTTACATGAAAGGAAAAAAGACTAGAGGTGGGGAAGAGGAGAATCCATCCAACCCAGTGAATCAAGAAGGGCAGTCCGTTTCTGCAATCAGTAAATGAGCTGGAGCTGGAGGTCTCAGCCCACCTAAATGTAAGCAACTTTTACTAATGTGGGACCTTAAACCATACATTTGGGGGGATCAAGGAACAAGAGTGCTACTAGCTGAGTTACAATGAACAAAATGAGCAGTAAAGTGACTGCACATGGGTAATAAAAGTAATAACTGGTGGGAAGCATGAGGAATCATTTAAATGATGCAAGAGAAAGGATACACATCTGAGTGTATTTTTCATAGGCAAACAGATGAAAACTGGGTCCCCCAGCAAAGCTGGGGTAGAGCCAGGGACTTAGATGTTGCAATGTTTTAATTTGTAGATTTCCTGTTGCCTAGCAGACTCCTCAGCCAGGATTTAGACAGTCAAGATACAATTCCTGGGGAGAATTAGATGCCTTAGAATAGTATTCCTAGCAACTAGCACACTGAGCATGAATTTATTTACACTGGCCTGGAGAAACCAAAGAACAGAGCAGGACTGCAGTCAGAGACATCAAAAATCTCTCTCCCTCTGCTCAGTCTTGAATCTGCTCCTGAAGCTAGGTGCTCAAGCATATTTAACCCTTTGCCACAAAAAGATACTTTGTTCTTTTCTTTGCCTCCCATTCAGTATCTTGATAGTTAGATCACTCTCTACAAAGAAGGGAAACCTGTTTCAAATCTCCATGCTGCCCGATCTGTGGCAAGGATTAGGTCCTGACTCCCCCACATCACATGCGAGCACCTGCATCAAAACAGGTCTACCTGCTCCCTCTCCCTCACCTATGAGGTGAGGGGACTGTGCAAAGTGAAATGGCTTCAACAAGAGAAACTGAGAAAGACTCATCTTAACACACCAGTTAAAGCAGTGAGCAGAATGCCTATGGCAGATATGAGAGTATGGCATTCAAACGTTTGTTCTAAACAGGTACAGTGCGTGAGTTTGCAAACACATCCCTCTTCTCAGATCAGCCTTCTGTGTATTGGGTAACATCTGTCTGATGCACCGTGAAAAATCTAGTTTATGGCTGCCTTGCAAAAGGGAGATTCAGTCTGAGGATAACTACGAAGGCAATCCTATGGATGTGATAGGGCAAGAAATGATTTGTTTGAGAATTCCTGCAAGGACTCAGATGTAGGTGGTGCTCTGAAAAGATCAGCTACGTGAAGACTGAAGTTGTGGTAGGCATGACAACAAATAGAAGTTCAGGTAGACAGCATGGATTTTGAATTGTACCTATAAATCAGGATTTAGGTGCTTAGATCCCCTAAGAAATCTACCATCTGATACTAACACAACAATCCCATAGTTGCCCATACTACTCATAGTAATATGAAGATGGAGATGAGCTTTGTAAATGCTTCATGTGTAAGAGTTTCACAGCCAGCTGTTTGTCAGCATTTTGTCACCACTGTATTAGACATGGACAACTGACAGACAAGCTTGGTGCTATCTTTTCTYGTTCATGCTACATTCTGCAAGAAGGCTCTGCTCTCCCTGAGGAAGAGAAATGCAGCTGTACATTTCTTTTATATTGGATGCAGTATCTGTTGAATCCTGCCAGAAATTTAGTTCTTCCTTAGGATTCCTTATGAAGCGTGTAAGAGTAATATTTATGTGAAATCAGCTCTAAGAGCTATATCTAAATAAAAACTACCCCAAAGAATATTTATGTGATTTTATTCAGCTAACCGAAAAATGCTATAGCTTCTGCATGAGCAGAATATATTGAGGTAATATTTTATTATGGAGAGGTGTATAGTGCTTGCAGGGAATCTCTCCATTGATTTCAACAGGCTGGTATGTGGACCTTAAGACTCTGAAGAAGTCTGCTTTAAAATAACTAAAACTACTATCCTTATCGTCAAATATAGAATATTATTTAAACTCTAACCTTGGAAAATTGTTCTGAAATTGGTTTGAGTTATATATGCTCCAGACCTGTATTATGGATTTTATTATATTTAAGATTACTGAAATGTGCACTCTGGTTATACTAAGTCATTTTCATAATGATGTTTGCAATATGGCATTACTCCCAGTCTTTGGTTCAGTTGATTTCTATTATTTCTGTGGTTGCCAGTGAAACTTTACTTCCTTCTGTAGGCAAGTAATTTTCACTAGTTTCTTATCTACCTCCTTAAGAAAGGCTTCTCTGCTAGATACACCATTACATTTGAAACCACAGGAAAGCAAACTGCAACCCCCTTTGCCCATAATGACTTGATGCTCTTGAATAAATGAAAGAGCCTTCAAGTTAATGATGACCCATGCCAATAGCCAACTTGATTTCTGATAAGAGAATATTCTGGAATAAAAGGATTTAGATAAGCAGGACCTGAACAGTGATGTTGATACAGATGTTCAATTTCACCAGTAAATCTGTTGGACTAGAGAAAACATACTGAGTCTGACCTGAATAAGAAGAGTTAAAAAACAGTCAGTTTTTCTGACCATATGAGGCCATCTCCCACCCAATAATACCCCATACTGTTCTATTCTTATAATTAAGGTTATGGGGGGTGTTATTGGTGGCAAAACTTTGTCCAATAAATAGAGCCTATTTAGCAATCGACTGGACAAAACAATAGCAAACAGACCATGAAAGCAATAATCCTGTGCTGGCAGAGATGGACACTGAATAATCTAATTGACCTTCTGCATTTGAACCTTCTCATCTATCACTGGCTACGGGCTGCAGAAGAATGAAAAATGTGTAAGATGAAAACAGGTTTAACAATAGAAAAAGAAAACATAACATGCATTATGCAAATGCAAAATGCAATATGATTGCTCAAGATGCAAATTATAACCAGACCCAGGGACAGATTAAGAAATGATGAGTATAATCAGACGGCTAAACTCTAAATAGTGTGTTACTGTAATGCCTTCTTTTTAGCCCCACTCAGTCTCTTAGCTAGCAGTAAACTTCATTTGCAGACTTTACATCCCCTCATGTTCAAGTAGGTAGAAATGTGCATTCAAAGCTTCAGTTTTACTTAGCTCTTTGGTACATTAGAGACAACAACCTAGCCCCTTTTACAATGTGAACAGTCCTTGAAAGTAGTTCTAATATGAGGCAGCCCAAGGCTAGAAAAAAATGGTATAATTGACACATCACCTCCTAATACAGCTCTATAAACTGATTTCCCACATTTTATAGTAGAGGCTATGCCAGCCATAGTGCTGCAATTAGTTGGAAAAAAAAAACAAAAACAAAAACAAGCAAGCAAACAAAAACTTGGATTTCTACTATAATCAGCCTGAAAATCTTTGGTTTGTGGAACAAGTTTATCTGCATTGCTTCTGTTTCTGCTGACTTGTTATCACTTCATGTACATGTTGCAGCCTGCCTCATAAAGCTAGCTAAGGCCTAAGCACAATGGTATTTTAAGTCCTTCTTAATACTTTTGCTCTCCTTCAAGATGTAACCAGGAAAGTATTCTCTGTTTCCCCAGGCTCATGTCAATTATCCCATCAGGCAAAATACAGGAAAAGAGACTGTTCTCCTGTTCTAAAATTGGTCTCCTGCCTTTGTTTGGGAAATGCTAGATTTGCTTCCCAACTCTGGGTTACGCAGCAATTCTAATGTATACGCACTTTGTCCAGCTGAACTTCAAAAGCAGAAATTTTATAAAAAAAGAAGAAAGAAGGAAGAGTGCTTGTATGTTGTTAGGGCCCACAGCTCTGCTATCTCTGATCTTTGACACTTAGCTTGAGGACCATAGAAACACTGGGGGTTCTACAGCATCAGGAGGTGGCTGGTAACATGACTACACATTTCTTTAAACATACCTATAGCTTCCAAGGCAGTTCACAGGGAAGCGTTATTGCCTGCTGGACTGTGGGTTGGCAAGACCTATCAGCATGCATAAAGTCATTTTCTATTATTAACATTTTTAATCAAATTGATTACAAGATGAAGTTATGATTTTGCAAAATAATTAGTCAAAATGCCAAAGACTTTCTTACATATTACTGACCCTTTTATCCAACAGAGGGGGATAGAGCGGCATACAAAAAGGTTCTTGGATTTTTTATATGACTACATCATTCTTCAATTAAGAACGGTTGAGAAAGCTTAATCTTATTCAAAATATTCAAAGAGATTACAAAGAGCCCTGCTCTCTGCTATATGATTTCTAAAGATAGCGTAAGAAGGGAAAAATATAACCTTAGAAAAAGACAGATCACCCCCTCCCAAAATCTTAGCTGCACTAGAAATGGATTTGGAAATATCTGTATGAATGACCCTTTATTTTTCAGTTTCAAATTTCTTCTCTTGCAATTAGAACTAGTCTAGGTTCATTTTATTCCACAGACTCTTTAAGGAAAACAATTTCTGTCCTCCATCTTTAACAAAAGGTCCCTAATCTCAGTATTACCCCAGCATTTCTAATAAACAGTTACAGGTCTCTACTGAGCAATTTCTTTGCAAATCAGATTGACACAGAACAATTTCCTCGGCCAAGAAAGCCAAGAATTCAGCCAAAAAAAGACAAAAAAATCTTTCCCCTCAATTTTCAGGCACGCACACGACTGTAATAATATTTGATCATGTTTTAACATCCAAATCAACTACTTGACTCTTAAACAGCTTGTGCTCCTTAGTCAACCATCCAACTAAATTGTTGGTCTGTCCAAACAATTAGTCATATTTTAAACCAATGATAACAGGCAAGGTCATGGTTTCCATACTAAATAAAGTGATCTGTTTTAGTAGAAAACATACTTTGTGTCTGTTTCTCCTATATATATGTTATAGTATATATATCGATGTAGTTAATATTCAGATGACAACCAATGGAGAATAGAAGAGAAACCAAAGCTGGCGTAGATCTTACTTCATCCTGAGTTTCTGCTTCTAGGACAGGAGTCAGGAAGATGAAAGGTCTTGGTAAACTTCATTCTGTCATAAGTAATGAATAGGAAAGAGGAAGGTGAATCCACAAAGGAACTAGAACAAGATGAGACCTTGGGATTTCAGACTCTTCCAATTCATATAAACAGAGCCTATTTCCTTTGGGTTTTAGATCCCTACCCCACCTTATTGCTCTACTGGACATTATAAATAGAGATTCCAATCATTTACCTGATTGAATTACCACAGTATGTTCCCAGAAGAAGAACCACAATCATTAGGAGAACTCAGATTGTCAGAGGTCAGTATAGGTCTGCCAGGGTTTGAGACGGGCTGGTTTGCCACCTGCAGGCTGGTGGGTTGTTTTACTGGAGTGAAGCAGCCACGTTTGGAGCCAAGCACACGTCACATTTTGGTCCTTTTAAACCCTGTGCCTCAGGGCACAATGTAATATTTCAACAGGAAAGGCATGAACACATACTAAAGCAATGCAACAGACCAACTCTGGCTTCCATCCACGATGGGGGAGAAAAGGAAAACGTGCGTCTTTTATAGCCTATGACACACAGGCACAGATTTCTTTCCCTTTTAACAGCCCACCTAGGCACATGCTAAGAGGAGACCCTTTACCTTTTCTAGGCTCCTGCTACTTCACCTTGACAAGGGCCAGCACTGGCAGAAACCCCTTTCTCACAAGGACCAGCTGAACCAAAGTCTTAGGACCTTCAGAGCACAAAGCAAAGGTGTTTTTTTTCAGGCAGACATTTATGTAACAGAGCACACCTGAACTAACTGAAATCTAAGTAAAGATGTGGGAAAGGGAGAGGGGGAGGAATGGGAAGAGAGTGGAAAAGCTTGGTCATCAGTAATTCCTTACCTATAATAATTTCCAAAGCTGGCTAAGCACCTAAGCGTGTGCAAAACTGCATACATTGAAGTCTTCCTCTGGCTCACCTCCAGGACATTAATTAGACTACCCAGCTTTCAAAACTAAAAAATAAATATATATAATCATAATTAATGAGATTATAGATTTCATGAGATTCCATAGTTTCCAGCTCAAAATAAGAACAATAATTTGGAGGGGTCTATTGCCCTTTCTTATCCAAAGGACTTGCGCCAGTGTAAAATTACTAAGTGGGAGGAGAATTAAACCATGTCCCTGGAAAGTGGACAATTTAAATCTCAGGAGATATACATCTGGTTTTATAGTTTATTCTTTGACATTTTTCTTTAAATGCCAGAAAAAGTACAAGCAATTGAAAAACAATTAAGCTGTTACAGCTTAAGTAAGTTTTTTTTTCTTTCTATTACAGGTTCAATAACCTAAATGAAGCATTTCAGTTACTTCTATAGAGTCCAGATTTACAAACACACACACACACCCAAAGCCTTCTAATAATGAGATACCTGGCAGACAAGAATACTTTCCTATGTGTATTTCATCCATACTTCATATAATCACGTATTAAGAACTGTTGGAATTCAGAAGCAACAATGCAAATACGTATCTGATAAGACAGCCACCAGACAGTAATTATTAGGAAGAAATGCACCCCCTTTGTCCCATACAGAACAATTACATTTTTGACAGAGTCAAAGTGAAGTACATGCAGCCCTTGTAACTACAGAGGTGTCCAGCACCACCCCTACCGTTAAGGCAGCGATTACTGCAAAATTACAGCACTTGAGGTTTGAGTTATAAATAAAGCAACCTTCGAGATTGGGTACTTAATGTCTGTGATTCAACAAATACTCTTGATCCCCTTTTCAGAATTAAGGTATTAGCACAACAGACTATTGGTTGGACACTGCAAAAACAATCCTATCCAACTTTCCAGATGCTCCAAATCTACAAAGCAAAAAGCAACTGGTACCATAATAAAAGCTTTGGGTACCAAGCATACAGACGGGCAAAATCTTAACCCAAGAAGTGGTTAGATTTCCTGCTCTCTGCCCAAACTACAAAGAGGATGTAATATTTCATCGTAAAAGATTGCCATGGAAGATATTTGCCTGCATTTTTTTAATACAGTCTATTTGGCAGCTACAGAGGAATAGGGCATTAGGTATTTTTCCATCTCTAACGTCTATTATTCTAATTTCATCTAGAAATAGCAGTCCAGTATCCATCCACAGCAGTGAAGCTAGAAAGGTAGAGTTAAACACAGACATAAAAACACAGGCTGCTGGAATAGCCAATATGATCAGTTGTCCATATTTAGTAGCCAGTAATCTGATAGTCTAACTTCTTACCTTTAAGACCAAAAATATCCATCATCATAGAGTGGGAATTCATTTCTAGAAGAACAAACAAAAAACTTTGAAAATAATCTTCCAGGCATATGTTGGAGTTACCTCACTACCCTGTCCTCTCTTTTTGTGCTGATGTGTCATATCCTGTGAAGAAGGCTAAGACAGACTCTCTGAAATGTTGTGATGATTTTATCTTCACCTTGTCACAGCTTTGCTGAGTGATAGAACAGGTTTTGAATGGTCTATTCTCTCTGGAGTGAGAGAGTAGTGTCAACACTTCTCTAGATTTCAGATCTGGCAAAACGTGCCTGAAGGTGACATGGAAGGACAGTAAGTTTTAAATGACATCTCAGTTCTCATATGACTCCTGTGAAGGACTGCCATTAATAAGATAAAGCTTTCTTAAAAATTAAATGTTATTCTTGCATCTCTCATTCTGAATAACTCATCACAGTGCTGAGTTAAATAAGGCAGGCACCTCTTTTAGATGTGGAGTGATAAGCACCAATTACCTTCCATTTCTAATGAAATGCCATGAGTACATTTTAGTCTTAGCATCAGAGGTGCTCACAGGCTAGCAGAGCTCTGTAGATGAATTGGCCTTTCTTGACATTAGGAATCACGAACATTCAGTTTTTCTTTGGATAACCTAAYGCACTCGGGTCTGTTGTGGAAAAAATCTTGCAGACAAGCTTTGAAGATAACCACTACAATAAAGGATTAATTCTCTTAATTTCTTAGGTGTCTTCTGTAGTTCAATATAAAATAAAGAGTATCTTCCCTTCAAATGACAAGTCAGAGTGAATGAAACTAATGATGCAGGTTACAACCTTTCAAGTTTCTCCTGACGATCATACTAACTGTCCAGAAAAAATTAACAATCATTTAAAAATTAGCTTGAATGTTGGCTCATGGTACCAAACAGTTTACATAACTTTTTCAATGTATTTTGTTCAACAGAATGTGCAGTATATTGTGAATGTGTATTTTATAGGTCACTTTGAATTTCCTCATTAATTTACAAATCAGTTTTTCTTTCATATATTTTCAGTACACTCTTAAGGACCACTGGATCTTTCCAGTTAGAAAATGTGATCTTTCATCCAAATAGCAAATACATGGACATAAACAATGTCCATAAGCATTAAAATATTAAATGTTGCAATGGAACCCTGTAAAATGACTAGCTTTACAGCTAGGTCCAGCTTTAGATCTACAGTTCCAGAATGTTTTACTTCTCATATCTCCTACCGTGGAAAAAAAATCCAGTGGGCATACTACCATACCACACTGTGAGCTGGTTGTGGTCAACCCTAGAAAGAAAGGATGGTGGGGTAGTTTGGGAGCTAGTCTGAGACTTGAATATCTTCATTTCCTTGTACCACCACAGCACTAGATAAAAGGAATCTTCACACTGAATTCCTAAAGGCATATGTTCCACATGGAAAGGTGTTCTCAGTCTCATGGATGAACATCTGCTTGCATTTCACACACAGAAAATCCCTTCAGGAAGGATATAAAATCTGGGGTACCCACTGCAGTCACAGCTACTGTCCTGTCACTGTTCTACCACTTTATCATTTCAATATGGAGTGTACAATTACCCCAAAAGTACACACATCGCATCTCTTTCCAAACACCCTCCAAAAGTCCCCTGGGGCCAGCTGCTTGACTGGCAACTGACTTAACCTGCTGCACAACACTGCTGCTACCCCTATACTATCCAGGATGGGTTTACCTAGTGAATGATTTCATACATTGAGTCTGATCAACATCCTGGCTACTCAGATCTTACCAACACATGCAAGGACTGTCTCACTAAACCACTCAGAGAACAAAAATATCAACACATCCGTCTCATCAAGGCCCTCCATCTCCCTTCGCACCAGCTACTCAGGCATGCTGATCTTCAAAATACCTGTCTCACAAAGCTGCAGCATGCAAAATAAAGAAATCCCAGACCACACCTCATTTTGACAGATTGAAAGAACTGATCAGAAGCCACTGAAATGAAAATGAGTGAGACTTGATTAAATTTGTTAAATGCAAACAGGACAAAGACCAAATCACAAACCCACTATGCTTCAAAAGGGCCAGATGCACAGGGTTGGAAACAATTATGAGCCAAAACATCTTGGAGAAAAAATTTTGAAAAGCAAACAAAAGCAATAATTAGGAGCTGTTTGAAAACAGACCTCTGAATTCCTAAAGAGCCACAATCACACACAGAAAAAGGGAGTTTATGCTGGTGGGACTCAGGGAATGTGGCTGAACTTTTCTACACCCTGTAAGCCACCAGAGTCTGAAGACAGGCTACAAGTACTTCTGGGTTGCAAATCCCTCCACACCTCCCTAAGGAGTTGAATCCCATGGACCAAAAGCCTAGTTGTGGCTCCACTACTGATCCTCATGCTTCCTCTTGGTAACATCATCACTCCCTCTCCCGGGATGACAACAAACACACCCACCTACAAAGTTTTGAGCAGAGTTTGCTAAGAGAACATAGCTCTTCCTTTGAAACAGAAAAACAATAAAGTATAAGTCACAAGTGACTAAATATCTCCCAAAATGCAATCTCCTCACTTTAGCTCRTCTTTTCTTTTCCCAAAGACATGCTTGATCTGTGTTTAGGAAGGCAGCTATTGCCTTCTCTTCTTCAACCTTCCATAATTTTATGTTTGAGCAAAGCCCACTGTGACACAAAAGACCATCAGCTCCTTCCCTTTTCCTTGCAGAAGGTTCTCTGGTGATTCAGCAAGGAGCTGYTCAGCCCATGGTCTGGGAGTGATGTGACAGAGACTATAGTTTCATGGTTACCGTGAGCTGATCCAGCAGCTCACCTCTGATGGAAGAAGACTCATTCCGTGGTGGTAATCTATCCCAGCAAAAAAAATAGACAGTTTTCTGATGGTTTAGTAACTTGAAACGGCACAAGGAAAGGTCCTGTAAGAACCAGACCCAGCGCAAAAGTAGACAACTCAGTGGAGCATGGTGTGAGGAAAGAAAGGAATAGAGAAGGGAAAACGAACAAAACCTCCTCTTTCAGCAGAACTGAACTATCACATTAGCTCCCGTGCTTGTGAAACTGCAGGCTGAGAACTTGCTATAAAGCAATAACTCATCTGCAGAACCTCTCATAAAATGTAATCTGGTACTCTCAAGTAGAATTCATAACTCACCCATTAGCTCCCCAAAGTATCACACATATTAAATAACAGTCTAGCTAAAGAGAAAGTAAAATTAGCCATAAAAATATTTAGATAACTCATGAAAAAAAGAGAAATAGGCAGCAACTCATAGAAATCATAAGCCAGAAAACTGATAAGGAAGGCAACAGGTCTGATGGAGACAAATTCTGTGATCACCTAAACACACTAAGAAAGGAGAGATTTTGCTCTTGGGATGTTTGCTCTGGATTTTTTKGGGGGAGAGGGGTGTTGAATTCTTGTCTTTTTGCTGTATATCAAAACCAATACTGGTTCATTTTTGGATGGACAAAGCAGATAATAAAGAGGCAGAAGTCTTTTACAAATAGTCTTATCCAGCATTACAGAAAAAGCAGCTGATATGCATAAATAAAATGAAGGTGAATTAACTGGCACTGGAAACAAAGAGTGCCAGCAAAAAATAGACATTACCAACTGGAGACATTCTTAAATGAGCAGGTCTAGGTTGTGCACATCCAAAGGTTGTAGAAGAGCAGACTGACAAGTACTCTGAACTTATTCCTCTCCAGATGTCTGGAAGAACGCTGATGTTGTGCCAGTCTTCTAGACGGACAAAGTATGCCTGCCAACCAGACTGGTCTTACCCATCTTGATATGAGACCCAGTTAACAAAAAAATTAAAGGAGATTAAAATAATTAATAGGGGTCAGAATAGGTATCTGGAAAGCAGGCCTCATCAGACTAATGATATTATGAAATTTCATACAGGTGACAAAAGATTTTTCAAGAAAGCACTTGACTTGAGATGTTGTAGTATCTTAATTAATAAATCAGAATGATACAAAAACAACCTGAAACTCATTGACGAGAATAAAAATGCATAGATGAGAAGGCACAAAGGATAAAAGCATGAATAAGAAATAACCAGTGCATATGCTTCTAGTGCAATCATTCAAGAATCAGTTCTTGTTCCTCTGATATCTGACCTTCTAATTGGCTTCAGCCATGGAGCAAACAGCACCATCCACATACCCCCAAAATGAAGTATTGTATTAGAGAGAGCAGGAGGCTGTGGTGAAAGTACAGGTGAATGAATGAGTTAGCATGGCCAAAATAGCTAATAGCTTATTATTGAGTACCTCCACAAGGAACACTGAGTTGGAGTACAGCCACTGTCTTACCTCCATAGTCGGCACTGATATGACCAGTGGTGAAATACTACAATAGTGAGCTGCTGTCTAGCGATGCTGTCCACAGTTCTAGGGAGATACTGACAACTTGTAGAGCATTTGGAGAAGAGCCATAAGAGGCATTAGAAAACTGTAAAACATTCTATGGTGAAAGATTTAGGAAGATCAGTTGATCTCCTTAACTCATAAAAAAGAAGTTTCAAAGATGGTAAGAGTGATCTGTATGATGTACACGGAGAACATAAATCTGGTGATAGGAACTCTTAAATCTAGCAGAGAAAAAAAGATTCTAATGGCCAGAAGTTAAATATGTTCAGAGTAAAAAATAAAATAAAATAAAAAAAGACATAATTTTAGCAGTTACAGCAACTGAGAACTGATGGAACTTACCTGGGATTATGGTGTATTCCATAGGTTTAAATTCACTACTAAGGGGACATTCTTCCAGTGGAAAAATGTTAGGGGACTAGAGATGGAAACAAACAAAACCTACTGCCTTAGTGCAACCAGAGCTGTTGGACTTAAAGCACAAATTAAAAAATGGAAATCCTGTGGCACATACTATGCACAGGTCAGATCAGACAACTACAACAGTTCAATCGCATCTAAAATCTATTAATTAATATTTTAGGTAACCAATTGCCCTGTTGAAACTGGATGCAAAATCATGATTAAAATTTTCAAAAGGCTTTATTAGCAGTTACTTGAAGGCAGAGATAAATCCCCCAAAAGATTTTCTAAAATGTCTTTCAAGAACTAGGTCCCTAAAGCCTTTCACTTGCCTAAACATGCTTTCACAGCTGAGAATCTTACTAGCTGCCTTTTTTTGGCACTTATTAATTCTTGGAAGCCTGCTATTTGAAATCCTAAAAATCAAGGTATTGTATGATTGAAACAATCCAAATTTTGGAAGTTTCATTTCACAAACATGTCTGATTTCCATAAATCAAGAYAGAATGAAGTATCATGGGAAACAATGAACCACTTTGTCCAATTTGTTGGTAGTAAATTAAATGGATAGCTCTCTTTAATTAGGCATACATTTCAAAGGGACAAATGATCCTTAGTGAGATGAAAAATCAAAGGGAGAATTAAAAACTCTTCCATCTCTTGTTGTTCTTGTAGAGTTGAACGAGTTAAAAACTTTTATCATACTAAACTAAAATTTTATAAAATGTATAATTTACTAGGTTACTCTGTCAGAAGCTTTAGCTTTTTCAGGGAGTTAGTTTCAATCCATCACCACTATAAGGATTACACCAGCCTTACTTTCAACAAAGAACTTCCTATATTATCTTTTACTAAAATTTTATTCTCCAGTAGGCAAGCATTATTACCACTGAATACAATGGGAATTGTTTGTGCAAAAATGAATGCCCTTTGTGCCTTATGTTATGGATCTTTGCATCCTGATATGCCAGCCTAAGAGTTATAATTTGATGGAAAAGCATAGCAACCCATTAAAATACATTTTTGCATTTCAAAATGGGAATTTAACACCTGTTGATTGTTGATAATTCCAAGTCAATTAAACAATGTATCTTTAAAAGGAAGCATGTCCAAATTTGTGCCTTGTTTATGCACTAATAATACAAACGGGAACTGTGGTGAATGTTTTCAAGGGCACAATCTGAAGATAATGCTTTTACACAGATCTTGTTAGGAGTATATATTATGCTGAATAACTCTTCCTACTCATAAYAGGATGTGGAATAGAAAAAATTCACTTGCTGTGACAAAAGCTCACGTGTATTTCCAAGGCTGCCAGTCAGGGAAGAAGTATTCCCCATGCACAAACTGAGCATATTTGATATGGAAATATGCAAGATGACAGACAAAAGTAGCCACAGTGCTGGCTCTCTTGACTGAAAGACAGGTTGTACTTCAGCCGAGAGACTTCACTTCCCTCTTTTTGCCTCCATGAGACTACCTTCATCCCTACCTCAAGGTACCTTGAGAAGGGCAAGAGAGAGCTCTGTCATTGTGCATTTCCCRTGCTCCTTTAAAATGGCTGGAAGGCAAGTTGAGGGGGTCTGACAAGCACTACCCACACACTTGCTGAACAGCCAATGGAGAAAACCAGCAAATAATAGTGACAAGGGGCACACCTATCTTAAAAAAAAAAAAAAAAAGAACTCAGGCAAATGGAAACGAGCAGAAAGGTAGGTCTCCTACAGGAAAGCAGACAAGTCTGCATGGCTGTCAGTGCTAGCATGCACAATCTGGAGACAGAAAACGCTGCTGCCTACACAGTCTCCTGTAACACTTTAATGGGTCTCAGAGCAGAGGGTCTTTCCTTTACAAGCTTCCGATTTGCCAGAAATTGTAAAACTGGTGTGTCTGGAAAAAGTGTCATTGTTATTGTTCATAATTACTTATAGTTCATTAATAGTATATACCATAAAAATTATAGATAGTATTCATATTCCCTCTTGTGTATACAAGACGCTCTAGGTAGTTTAGCAAGACTCAGAGCACCTGCAGTTCTTCTCAGCGCATCTGAGGAGATCCTGCAATACTCTCTGGTAAGTACCGTTGTGTTCTGAGCAGCAGATGAGCAAGTAACTGGGAGCAGCTCTTCCTCTCAGATCTCACTGGGTCATAGTACAGAGGAGGAGAACAGTCAGCCTGAGGGGTTAGAGCAGAATGGCAGCCCCTTTCACTTCAGAGGCTGAAGATGCAATTCAGTGTGAGGGCTAAGCCAACTTAACAGCTTGCTGCTGCTCACAGAAGCAGTCCAGCTCATGCCTCTCTCTTCTCCTCCCAACCACACTTCCAGCTGCATCATCCTCCTGCTTCCCTGGAGCTGCCTCTGGTATTCAGCTGATCCTTTGGAGAGCTGACTCAGCTCTACAAGCTGGCAGAAAACTCACCCAGCAGGAAAAAAAGAAAAAAAAGGCAAATAGACTTTTGCTAGGCTAGTGCTGACACAAAATCCTGAGGGATCAGATGAGTGCCAGAACCTGTTGCACTCCCTGGCCCGAGGAAGTGTGAGGGATGTGGAGAAGGAAGGGGGCAGGCCTGCTCTTTTCAGAGGCAGCAACTCAGACGTCTACTCAAACCACACCTGAAGAATATGTTTACACTGAGGCTACAGTTTCCTGGTAGCCTCAGCTAATCTAACCAGTGGCTGCTGCAGTTTTGCCCTCTCTCATAGGCCCTGCCAGCCTTATACTGGCTCTGGCACTTGTTAGACTCCTTGAGGGCCTTTTTCAGCAAGCTGACCTGATGGAAAACTAACCACTTCCCCTCTCCAAAGGAATAGTTTTCTGCTGAATTAGCACACTGAAAGGGCTCCATAAGGGGTCCAACAAGCTCTACATCCCCGCAGCAGAGAGGGCAGGAATGTGCAATCTGGGAGGAGAGAAAGGTGGGAAGTCAGCAGGCAGTGGTTAGATTGGCTTTGGTTGGCAAGGAGCCAGAGGTATGACTGCAGCTCACAAAGACATATCCAAGCCAACTTTAAGTGAGCTATGTCAGGTGCTGATAGCAGCATAGGGGCAATACTGTGTGTTTCAGTTGCCAAGAACTTATACAGTGTCCCCTGAGAGGCAGTATAGCCTGTTTTGAAGGTGACACCATCACTGGGTATCTAAGCTAACTTGTTCACAGGTAGCTTTGGTATGTCTTCAAGAGTTGCAGCCTCGTATCTGGTTGCTTTGGTGCAGTGGGCACCCTCTTAAAAGGCCTCTTCTCAGGAGGAAAGAGCACTGGCTGAATTTAAAACACTACTTTTTCTCAGCATGGTTGTGAAGAAAGAAACATACTTAGCAAGGTCTTAGTAAGCTCACAAGCTTCCAGAAAACTCTCCTGGAGAGACAGAGGAGGGGAAAGGACACAGGCCACTTGCCAGAGGTTGATTTGTCCAATTCAAAGAAATTAATTTGTTAGTTGCAGTAGGAGTGCTTGCAGCTGCTGCCTCCTCAGGCAGAAATCCTGAACAGTAAGAAAACACAGCATCAACTCTCCTAGAATTAAATGAGAGGTAAGTGCCCAGCAGTCAGGACTCAGAAGATTCTGCGGCTTCTAATAGATTAGATAACAAACTTAACATTCCCATTTGCTATATTAAGTAGTTGCTGCTCAGAGTGGCAATTTTGTTTAAAGTGCACATTGCATGTTAACACACAGGGTAGTTGGCATGAGATACCAAAACACCCTCATGCAGTTAAAAAAAAACAAACCTGGAATCAAAACTTCACCTTGCTAAAATCATAGGTCTCTCCTGCAAAGGGGAGTTAAAGCAGAGAGTTCAGGCTGGTAGGAGCCACTTGCTGTGTGCGCCATGGTCCTGCACACATACTCACGATTCCCGAGCCCATGAAAGAGAAAGAGAGAGCGAGTGCTAACAACTGTGTGATTACAAAACTGTGTTTGCTTATTTTTTCTTTTTTGCCCCAGAAGATAAGAACACTTGGAGAAGCATATACTGTGGGGCCTCAGCAAATCTACTGCCAGGATTTTCTGTTTGAGGCTTTCATCCATCGAATTTAATCCAAATTAGTAGGAGCTTCAGAAAAGGATTCTGGCAGAGTCACAGCTGGAAAGATTTTCATCATTAATTCTGCCAAGCATATAAAAATACAATTAAAAAAAAAAAAAGAAAAGGGGGTGGGATATAACGGTTCTTGGCACAAACATGTTATGTTTAGCTTTTAAAGTAAAAACAAAAAACAAAAGAAATTCTATATTTAATTAAGAATCGTTCTATATCTTTGTCTACTTTGTCATTTTTATGTAAGGCTTCAAAAGCTATTCTAAAATTAATTTTTTACTAAAGTAGAAATTTCTTTAATTTTAAAAAGAGGGGCAGGGGGTTCCACTTCCCTTGCCCCAAAGACACAGGCCTGTGCAGTTTTTTGGCAGGTCATTCCCTGTAGCAAACAGAAATAGTTTATCAAGTTCAAACTGCAGCTTGTCAGATTGCTCCAGAGCAAACCATAACACTGAAACGGAACAAATGTACACAATACTTGGGAGCTTGTGAAAATTTGCCTACCTCTGGATGCCATTGTCACTCAGGCAGACAAAACTGAATGGCCAACCACTGTCCATACCAGCTGCTTTGAAATTACATGATTGAACAGATTCATCATGTTACTGAGTAAGAACAAGCTGCTTTCCAGTAACCGCTATCAAAGAACCATACATAGGTGCACACATCCTTCTGTGACAGCTCTTGTCGCAAGCAGCAGAGACTAAAATATGACATCTTCCAAATGCCAGTTCTGACAAAAACTTTTTCTGATTATGCAAACCAGACCTTCTCTTCTCACATAATTTCATTACTTTTTTCTAGGGAATGTTGTGTAAAGGAGTGAAGTTCAAACAAAAGCATACAAATACTATCTGCTACATATGCATTTTGAAGAGAGTAGACTCTCCTAAACTTTCCTAAATTGCTTTTTTTTTTTCTTTTTTGCAAGACAACAGGTTCTTCCCCAAGACAGAAGAGTGTCCCCCATGGGACTGCTTGTGACTTTGGTTATTCAAGCCACGGTTATTGTAATAAACATATCACATCTGCCTAGCACTTCTAATCTCAGGATATCACAGCTTTATACAAACAGTTGCAAAACAAACCTGCAGAGTAGAACATTTTATAATGGTATGAACTGCAGCCAAAGAAGCATCATTCCACTCAATCATGTACACAAAGAATAGGACCACAATTTAGTGCAGAAGATTGCCTGTGTGTAAGGACCTATCCTTTCAGTTGACTAGACCCAACTACCACGGGATTTCGTCCACATAAACAAAAGCTATTTTTCATCTCTAGCCAAAAATCACAATATTTTATGAACCTTCCCTATTACTTGCTAAGAACTTTCATAGCTAAATTTATCCTGTACTGAAATTACTCACTTGTGTTTCTTCCAATGCCACATGCAGTAGAAAAGAAATAGATCAAAGATTAGTCTGCTCCAAAACGCAATCATCAACATAATTCCCAGTCTTCAGTGGGAATCTCTCATATCAGGCTCAGGATAAAGCAAAGACACTGTGGGTTGTCCAGTACTGGCACTAAACATCTGTCCTCAGTCATCACTCAGAGACATCACATCTTCTGGGTCAGACTTTTACAGAAGGAAGTATTATGATTAACTGCTATGTGCTTGTTTTGCCAATGGTATCTCCTTATGGAGATGAGATTGTTTAATTAAGAGTTATGTATTTGATTAGAATTAATTATTAAGCCCATCACATACAATAACATGATCTGTTTTTTTGAACTGTATTAGTATATGAATCAATCTATGAAGAACAAGCCAAAGAGATACTGAATCACTGCTGGTGAAAGTTTTAAATTACACTTTTTTATAGCAAGTAGCATTTTCATTGAAAGAGAAATTTGAAAAACAAATTTTTAATAAAAAATAGTTTTGGAAAGAAGCAAAACAGTAATAATACTATATTGTTTTGACATTCTTGGAAGGGAAAGTATTTTATTTTAAGTATTTTTATTTAAAGCAACAGAAATCTGGGATTAGAATCCCAAATGATGACTGAGAATTATTATTTCTTTGCACAAAATATTCTCTTTCCAGCACCCCAAAATTGCATTAAATAAATTAACATTTGTGGAATAACTTCTGTGGAATTTTAAATAAAACAAAATATCCTGTTCCTATCCAGTCAGAATACTCTTTGTCAAGTTTGACACAGAGCATAGAGGCTTCCTGTGCTTAGCTCTGCTGTGGTTTGTCAGAAATTTATAATGTATCTCCTGGATACCTTACTGAGGGTAGAAATACTTAATAGAATGTGGTTGCAGCTTGAACTGGTTCAGCTCTGTCACAACCATGACACTGAAGACAGTATGATCTACTGTCAATGGATTTATTTATTTTCATCTAACTCGTTTTAAGCAACATACAAGGATTTAAAATGATCTCCTGCTTAGTAAACCTGTCTTGAGGTCCAATATCCTTAGTGCAGCCAGATGGACTGTCCTTTCTCTGGGATCTTGGTCGACAACGTCTTCTAGCTGATTACATGTCTCTCTTGAGAGGTGTCCTCCACATCCACAGGCTCAGGAAAGTTGCAACTGATTAGAGGAACTGTACAAAATGACAGCAGCAATGACAGAAAACTATAATGAAAAATATTGCAAGTGTACATACATTAACAGAGATTTCTACAGTCCTGTATGCCAAGAACATCAGAGAAATGTATTAAAAAGGGTAGTGTGAAGGCAGATATCATATTCCACTATTTTAATGATACCTAGATATCATTGAAAGCTGACCAAAATCAATGAAATAAGAGAACAAAGTTAAAAAATGACTTTTTTTTTTTCCAAATAGCAAACAAAACAGAAAGCAAGAGAGGGATACCAGCCTTTTCATCCTTCTGGGTACCCACAACTATTTATTTTTTTAGGAGCATGGAAGAAACTTCCAGACTTAAAAACACCCTTGTTCAACTCCGGACCTCATTTTAGACTTCAGACCAAACTGTGAAAGGGTGAAAAGAAGAGTAAACAAGAGAAACATGGTTGTGAAGGGAACTCAGCAAGCAGAGAACAACCTTTGCTTTTTGGAGACTTTATCAGTCTCCTGACAGCTAACTCCAGAGCTGCTCATCATCTGACAGGAAAGCAGCAAGCATTGTATGCTCCAGTCTTGCCCTCTCACACAGGACATTTTTGTCTCTGGAAAACCTGTGGTTAGAGGACAGTGCAAAGTCACAGGGTCACCTTCTTTGTGACATCCTTCGCTTGCTGGTGGCCAGAGGCTGTGGAGCTGTCCTGGAGATGGCGGAAATACTATTAACAAAGAGACGTCAAAAAGCGGCAACAGAAGGAAAGAAAAGATTCAGAATTATTAAGGTATTTCCTCCCTTTAACAGTTCTGTAGTTTCCTGTAATACCAGAATAGCCTGAGAGAAAGCCTTTAGTTTTAGCTTCTAAGCAACATTTTTCAGTATTTTTGGACAGGTGAACCTTGACTGAGAATTCACAAAATTTGACTCCCTTTTGCCAACTTCCATCTCTGTGGATACCAATGGCCCTCTTATAAATCGTAATTCTGAGCTAAAATACTGTAGATTAGGTGCAATGGAAAGAGAGAAGAGAGGCCAAACAATTAAGGACTTCCTCCTCAATTTTCCAGCTCCAGTGAACAGGTACAGAGGAAGGAAGGGTGCTGTGGAAACAAAGAACTTGTTTGATTAGAGAAGACCTAGAGTTAGATGTTCTTCCAATAACGGACACTAATTTCTTAGGCTGGAGGTGTGATGAGGCCTACACTCTCCTGGAGATTTTCAATAACCTGACACACCTGCTTCACTCCTGGCATTAAATGTGCTGAGGAGAAACTACTGAGTTTCAGTTTTTGTGAATTCGTGTCATAGCTTGAAGAAGTGGAAAGCTCAGGTGGGACCTTTACATTCCTTCTAAAAAAACTTTTAATTAGTTTTTTATTTGGGTCTTGTTTCAAAGAGAAGATCCAGAAGATGCAAGACCAGCACTGGTTGTAGCAGCAGCAACAAAAATTGTTAGGATTTTTGCCTCAAAATCTTTTTTCCACGTGGGTTCTCTGATGTTTAATGAGAGCTGAACTCATATTACAGCCTTTTTCTTGGAAGGGAAAGGAACTAGATCTCTCTCCTCAACACTTCCGCTGCTTTGGACAAAATTTGTAGATCCTGGTTGTCTGTGAGACCTTGTCAAACCCTGACCTTTTGTCAAACTTGTTCCAGCTGGCCAAAAGTTAAAAAAAATTATTAAGGAAGGATAGGCAGGGCACACAGGTAACGCAGAGAAAATCTATTTCCGCTACTTGTGGGAGGCTTGGCAGCCAGAAGCACTCCCATCAGGTAAAGTGGACTCTTCCCCTTTATCGACTAAACAAATCGCTCACTAGAGTGAGACAGCCTCTGCCCATATGACCTTGCATCCATTTTCAGCTCCTCCCTCTATCCAATTTGCTGCAGTTCAAGAAAGCTCTCCAAAAATAACATTTATTTTTCAAAACTGGAAAATGGCACAAACCACCCCAGAGGAGAGAATGACACCAGAGTGAGAGCAGCATGGGCTCATGAACTGACCCTCTCTGCCAGGCACAGGAAACTGGAACTTTAAGAAAAGAGACTGAATGGAACCAGAGTAAATGAAAGTGCCAGCAACCGCTGCCATCAACGGCCAAATCCCGCCGAAATGCTAATTTGCCTGCATACAAGAGAGACAAAACTTGCACAAATTCGACAATCCTTCACCAGACTTTATCACAACTCTACAGTTATACCTCTCTGCTTTGCAAATCTATGCATACAATAGTCTGGAGCACGCACATTAAATGAAGAGAAATGTAGCAATCAGAAATATTTCCAAATGATAGTCTTAATGTTGGGGATCAGTATAATTTGAACATCTGATTTCAATTCTGTATTATTTTTGATTAGTGGATGTTGATGTAGTACCCCAAATATGCTTATCGTTTCTGTTCAAAATGGTATTCTTCAGTAATTATAGAGCAGTTACATATGAACCGCTAACAGAGGCTACACACCACTACTGAATGGATTAAAAATTGGACCAGGCAGAGCAGAAATAAACTAAATCATTCTTTTTGAACAAACAGAGGCAGATTTGCCGCTACCTTATATCTTGTATAACCATTCAGATCATATCTATGTAGGGTAACTTCTACAAAAATGAAGTTAGAAATGCATAATAAATCCATCTACAAAAATTCCTTGCCCAGGAAGAACAGAAAGTAATTTTAATTTGTAAAGTAATAAAAGCTGAATGCCAAATGGTAATGCTAAAATTGAAGTCATAAGTTACATGAAGACAATTTTGCAGAAGCAGTAATTTTTTTGATGTAATATTTGAAAATGATCAATTCAAATTCTGCTTTTGAAAAATTTTCTGAGCTTTGATCTTGCTCCAAGTTTAGCCCAGAACAACTATTATATGGCTGACATTAAAAGTCTCAAAACAAAGTGATTTATAATGGAACCAGAGAAAATAAATCACTATTTCAGAACTTCCTAAGACACCACAGATTAGATCCAGAAGGTCAGACAAAGTTGTCACTGAGTATTTGAGCTCTCCCTGCTGCAGCTGAGGACCACAATACATGGAAAAGTGAATTCAGTTAACAAACTAAATCAGATATACACAATGACTTGTGCTGCTTGCCTAGATATCATTGGTTTTTTGGAGAGACTCTTCAATTATGATCTACAAAGATTGTAATATGACCACAGTCAATAACCTTCAACAAATTAGGAAGCAAGGGTTTATCTGGCTGGAAGAAATTTCACCAGCGCCCTGCTGAAGTATATTTGACTATCTTTGACCACCAAAATGAGAAAAGCCATTAACATCCTGAATTAATGGGCTTAGTGGTTTTCAAATATTCAAAGGTATTTTCATGATGGACATGGTGTGGATTCAAAAAGTTTTCCCTTTAASAAATACGGCTTCAATTTCAAAGATTTGATTAGGCTTAATACCATTAGGGAACGATTACTGATTTTATGCTGTTGTTGTTACTGCTTTAACTATCAGTTTCTGAACCAAAAATTGCAGACAGTTGGCTTGACCAAGAGTCAAGGTTTAGGAATGCAAGAGCAAATCCAAGGTACAGATGAGCTTCAGATGTGGACAGGCTTCATAGGGTTTAATAGGCTCTCCAGAGTTTGTCAGGTCACAGAGGCTTTTTTGTGTATGCGTTTGTTTCTTTATGTTTTTTGTTTGTTTGTTTCGAGCACTGCTGGCCTCAGCCAGAGCAATCTGAATTCATATGAGCAGTTATTGCATGCAACAATTAAAAAAAATAGCCTCACAACAAGCTTAGCTGTTTTTATTGTATACCATTTACAAAAAAACAAAACAAATGAAAATGATCTTCTTAATAAGCAACCCTTGATCACCACCACGTGTTTCTAAAACAGCCAGATGTTCACAGTTTAAGAAGCCAAATAATACTACTACTTTTTGTAAACGTTAATGGTGAAAGAACAATAATAATGGTTTTAGTCAATCATCATTAGTACTTGAAAGTACAAATATAAATTAAATAAGGCTCAAAAAACTTGTACAATAAAATCTGCTATAAACAAAGCTAATTAAAAAAAACTGCTCTCAACCTGTGTTGTGGGTTTCATCTTGTTTTAAAATCAAAAGCAGTATTTATTTTCTGAAGCATCCAAATGAATGTTCACATCCAGATGTCCTTACAAAGAAACATGATCTTCATTCTTTCCTCATTTTTTAATCTGTTTATATTACATTTTACTTCTGGTTGTCTTTTTCTTCCTTGGCAATCCTCTTTGTCACACCACTGAAATACTTCTCACGAAAAGAATTGTGTCCCTTGTACGGCATATATTGACCATCCAACGAGTAAGAATTCTGATCTTGATCCTGCATGGTATCAAAAGGCAAGTGTTAGAATTTACGGTAGTATGTTCGGTGTGTGTTGCCATCGTTTGTCCTCAGAACTTTTTCAAACAATTGCAAGCAAAAGTAAGTATTTGCCATTGAATTGCAAAAATTAAGTCATCAGATTGATTAAAGAATTCCAAAAATACAATGATAAGGTTTTCATTAGGATTAAGAAGAACACAGACATCCTACTGCAAACTCTAATGTTAAACACAAATGAGAACTCATATGCAATGGATAATATGGCATGTAACATTGACAAATACAATCTGCAAGCAGACAAGTTGTTTTTTTTTWAAAAAAAGTATTCATTCAAATTTCCATTATTCTACTCTGTGCAAGTTGTCAATATCAGACATTTGAAACTTGAACTATGCTGAATCACTGGAAACATCTCAGCTACTATCACCAGAATTCAACCCTTCCATGAATGAGGAGCATAGGTACTATGCCACACGGACTTTTGTAATGGAAAATCTAAAGATTAGTTTCTGGAAAAAATACCACCTGGAAAATCCAATCACTCAGAGGTTTGTGGAAAGCAGATACAAACAGGAGAAGAACATGAATGACTAACATGAGCTCCTACAAATACTGAAGCACTACAGAGGATATTTTCCTTGTTTAGCTTTTACTGTCCTCTGAAAGAAAAAATTAACATTGTAAACCCTTACACGTAACACCTATTTGACATCAGTCAAGAATACAGTTTAGAAAGTTTGACCATTATATGCACAAAGATTTAGTTTGTCACATACAATGGTTTTATACAATTAAATATTGAGATACTTGTCAACTATTGCTATCAATATTCTAAGATAAATGATATATCAAACTTAAATTTCAGTGCTGAAGAAAACTGATGGTGACATTAAAAACAGTTTAGCACTTAGGGTTGATGTCAGTTTATCACGCTAACAAGATGGAACTGATACAAACAATCTCACAAGAAAAATCAAACATTACAAAGAAAAAATAAAAACACAACAGAACTAGAACTCTTCTCTGAAAAGTGTTTCTTCTCGATACACACTCATGGCGTACTGCAAGTTTTTACTTTAAGCAATGCAGCAACATAACAGATTGGTTCATTACTTAAGTTTACAATTCAGAGTTATTCATTCATACTTGAAAATGAGGTTGCTCTAGAATGCTTTAGCACAAGCAGCAATAACCTGGAAGTAAATAAAGTCTGTATTTTCATACATTACTAAACTAGTAAATACAAGGGTGAACTGAACTCTAGTGAACTCCCTTCAGCTATTCTGTAGCCCTTCTAGGCTTCACCTAGCCAGATCAACACCAGATCCTGCTTTGGAGCACACCCTAAGGCACATACTAAAGGAGYGAAACAAAGACTGGTAACACAGCAAGATGTGTGCATGTACAAGTGCCCTCTTCTGGACACAGTGAGATATTCCTATGGAAGTAGTTTTCATCTACTATCCGAGCAGATACCAGTGGCGTGCCACTGGCTTAAATTAACTAGCTAAATGTTAAGTTCCATGTGGAAACCTAATGTGTAAAACATGCACATCACCATGAGGAAATCAGTTCCATTTAAATACTGAGAAGTTGGAAAGTAGTAGGAGAAAATGACCTCATTAAACCTATTACAAACATAGTATTATCTATTGTCTTTTGATCACCTGTGAAACACAGCCATCTCTAATACCCTTCTCAGGCTCATAATCAACACGCTTTTAAAACATCCATGGGAAAAATTACTACTGGGAGACAGAAAACAAGGAGGACTTAAGACACAGAAGACGTTCTTCTCTGACAGTCAGCCTGTACCCACTAGTTCTCCATTATACAGAACCACTCTGAGGAAAAGAACGCTTGTCTTTCCCTTGAATTTGCAGGCCAATAATCCCTCTTCAACCTAAACATATATTTTTTAGATATCTCATTTGGTAGATTGAGTGGGAAGTGTTTTAATGATAATCCTATGTAGTTTACATGTTTTGAGAAATGGATGGGATATTTGACCCTGAAGGATAATGATACATGAATTTACAGTATTTTAACATAAAAATTAAACCCTATAACCTCTGAGAGGTCACACACCTGTATACCATTCATCTTGATTCCTTAAGTAAGAAAATGCTGATCCAGGGTGAAGGGAGGAAGGAAGGAAGGAACTAAACCCCACCCCACCCCACCCCACCCCCAAGCTGGTTAGGGCAGAGAGAGGACGTGATATGTAAGAGAATAAACTTTAAGTTAAAACACAGCTGTAAGAGGAGCATCTGCATTCATCAAATGGAAACAGGCTTGGTGCATCACACAACAGCAGAATCCGTTTTATAAATCCATACCTCATCCAAAGCTGTGCTTACTAGACCAGATGACATTTGCGTTCAGGCAGTGATTTCTTGTGAGAGCTTACAAAGAGAGCTCCTGGCCCACATCATAGTTCCAGCTGAAGAGCTTCCATTTCCTATCTCCCCCCTATACAGGCATGACTGCCCAATAAAGAAGGTAATGGTTTTAAAGAAAAGGCACAGACTGGGGGCTGCTTCTTAAAAAYGGAAGAGAAAACAAGAAATTCTGAACTATTTGGAAATGCCACTCAATGCTAACATTTAGTAATCAAAATAGTTTTATGGGGAATACAAGAACTGATCAAAACAAAAGTAGTTCTTGGATTTCAGAGTCTAATGATTTCTGAACGAATTCTAATTTGGGTTATCTATTCTAGTTATTTTGTACCTACACAGGGAGCTGAAAGGGTACAATCTAAACACTAGTGACAGGCCGCATTTAACTCTATGGAGACAAGAATGTGTCAAAAGTTCTTATTCATGAAACTATTTATGCTAATTGGATTAGAATTTTCTTGGGCATCAGGCAACAGTTCATTTTAATAAGGAAGCCCATCAAATATCCTCAGTTAAATTCTATTTTGAGCAGCATGAACTGGTAGAATATGCATTCTAAAGAACTGGCAGAAATGTTTTGCAGTAAGAGGGTGGGCAGGATGCAATAATGAATAAGTTGGACCAAGTCACAGAGATGATTTCAATTAAAGATCATACCATTATCTGTTCTCCCTTAAGCCCATTAACTGTCCAGTGCACTCAACACACATGTTTTTCTTTTCCCTAGTTTTTGTTTCTTGTTTTTTTTTTTTTTTAAGGTTAAACTCAGAACAGAGCTGAACTGCAGTGCTTGAAGGGAGATAGTCCCTTTCTTCCTCTTAACGTGACTCACTGGACAATGAAGAGGAGTATTGCTTGTGCTACACAGTTTTATGTAAGGATGAGTAGAAAGCGTAAGGAAGCCTTTGTCACTTCATTTCCTTTGGAACAACTGTACAATGTCAGTTTTCAGGACAAAGTTTGTAACTGGTTATTCTGCATAAAATAGTGAAACTTCCCAAGAAGACATTTCCTTTGGCCAAGTGTCAAGATTGATCAGCAATAAGCAGCTTACTTGGCAGTAGGTCAGGTGTTTCTGCACTCTACCAGCATTACTAGAAAACAAAGATTTCTTCCTTTATTTGTAAAGGTCAGAACTGAAGATGTTGTCTACCCGCTGGTCATTCTTTTTTTTTTTTTTTATCATCCTTGGTTTTGACTTTGAATAAGTTGACTTATCAAAACAGCAGTCTAATCACAAACAACAGTCACCACATAAAACTTATACCCTGAAATGTTTTACAGTGACTCCTGTGACAATCCAAAACCAACAAAACTCTTGTCAAAAGTGGATGCTACCGAACTGCTTTCAGCTAATTTGAGTTTTCAACTTAATGTTTTTTCTAAAAACAACACTAAAAAAGGTGTCACACATTTCCAATAAATAATAAAAAAAGGAGARGAAAGAGGAGGGAGCTTACGATAACAAAAGTGAACTTTGTTTTTATTTAAACCTTTGCAGATATTAAGTGTAATTCAAAAGGTTTTTATGACTCTACAGGCCTCAGTTCAGCCTTAGGGTAATTACCCACATTCAGCTTTTGTTTAAAAATCTTCTTTGCCTTATCACAGCTTCCTACCACTCTACATCTGGTGTTGGACAGTAGCTACAGAAACCATTTGTACTAACGCTATACAGCTATAAACAACATCATGTAGTTTCCAACTCAAGGACAGAAGGATCACATCCAGGAACAGACATGGCTGAGTTTGGTAGGAAAAATTCAACACCAATAAAGATTCTTAGTGTGACTGTGTGATGTGGAAATGTTAGACCCACTCAGCTTTGTGGATTTTTAAGCCCAATGGGCTCAGAGCCCTTTCCTGGGTAGTCATTTGTTCAGAGTTTGCCCTTCAGTCAGGTTTTCCATTTTATCTTGCCATATAATTTTTCTAGGTGTCTTTCTCAATCCTTGTCAATTAGAGACCTCTCCTCCAACATTTTTAAGAAGTCCTCATTAGAAACTTCAGAATTAGGTAGCATTTACCAGCCAAATAGATATGATACACCTCTGTAAGACTGCCAGCAGAGGAGTAAAATGAATATCAAAGTGTTAGCAATTCTTCAGTGGTCAAAAAAAACATTACGGGGAAACCAACAAGCCTCAGAAAACAAAAAGCTAGATGCATCATTATAAAAAAGGGAACACCAAACAACCATAGAGTTAAAGACTGTTAGCAAGTCCATCTCTTCTGAAAATAGGGCACTGACCACCAGATATAGATTCCCAGGAACCCTTTTGGGTTACTTGGTAGTAACACTGTAARTTGTTATATTCCAATTTTCTTAGCGACTAACCACTTACCAGTTTGACATTTAAAATAAAAAAATAATAATTCAGATATAGATAGAACAGAATGAGACCTTTCAGTCTTATGTAAGTAGATTTTTAAAGGCTCTTGAAAAATAATCTGGCACAACAAAAAGTGCATTTTCATTTGGTTCAGTCCAGAATAATTGGTTCAAACTGTCTCTGACCTAAAGCAAAAGACTGGACTCCTACAAGATAACAGTTCACAGACCTTACAATACAAATCTGCTGAGCCAACAGCTACTCATATTCTTCCACTACCACTGCATTTCAGTTCTTAAATATGGACACCCACAGTTTGGAGAGCTGAACTTCCATCTTTACTGCTTCAAAAACTCTCTCTACAGTTGAATGAGGCTAGGCTAACACAGACCTACCTGCTCTAATATCACTTACCTTAGAGAGTTCTCTCTCAGACTTATGGATATTGGGGAGATCCACAACCATTTAATAAAAGAAGAAGGGAAACTAAAATCCACAGAAAAAAGGGCAATACCTCAGGCTAGTAAGCCCTCACCTCACATCACATCTATTTTGTTCCTCCCCCATTCTGTGATTCTGTTCTTCACTTCTCTAGCTCTGTTCATCTACCTTTTGAGTTTTAGAAAACTAGAAGTGGATAGCTGGTTACGGTTAACTGCCCTCTACAACAACTGCCTTCATTCATTCATCTTTATTACTATTATCATCACAATATTTTAAGATGGGTGGCTTACTAATGATCACTATGCTTTTCCAAAGTAAGCCTTAAATGCTTTCTAAAAAAAACCCAAAAAAGCAAAACAAAAAACCCACATCCACAACTCTTCTGCTTATATTGTGCTCATGCTGGAAAAATTTATTCATTTCAACACTGTGTTCAGTAAGAAATCTTTTTCAGTTGGCACAATTTCATTGTAAACTTAAATAGAACAGACTGGACACTTAAAAGACACAAGTTATATATCACCTTTTGTGATGTTTCTAATCCAGCATCTATGATCTATGATGCTTATGATTGATTCTGATAGACAACACTTCAACTAGACTTATTCTCACTTTGCTCTCCTGTACATTGTAAGCACAATAAAACTGTACCATCAATTTCATGTTGAGCACCTGAGGAAATTCCTCTTAAGAGTTTAGTGTTAATAATGGAATGGAATTTACTGTGAAATTCACAATTCATTATGGGTGGCAAACACTGAGGATACTGAAGGACGGCACAATGATCCTACATAGTTTGTAAAACCTTCCAGTCACTTGCGAATACTACACTAAGCTGAACTACAAGGGATACCTGAGTTCCTGTTATGAACCTGTTCAGTAAAGCAAACAGGAACTGCCTGGAAACATAATACCTGTATATGAATAAAGATCCATCCTTTCATATGGGAGGGGGGGGAGCCTGCGGAAGTATGATAAAATTCACTAGTTGGAGCTATCTGGTCAATCAGAAACAACTACCTCAGAAGGCTTTTTCCTATCTTAATATCTCAAAAAACATGTCCTCAAGAGTGAAAAGTATGAAATACGTCAGTTAAGGGACACTGGGGAGGAGAGGTATTAAGGTAGTAAGATGCCAAACAACATGACTAAAACAAACAGGTGCTAGCTAAGGAATCAGCATGTATCTTGTTATCTGCAGAAGTACTGCATCACCAGAAACCGTATATGGGCTTTTGGAATCTTTAAGTTTTCTAAAAGACTTCTGGTGTCCTAAGCAGAAGCACCTGCACAGCTTTATCTAAGCAGTAAGCCTGACCACCAGCATCAGGTGGTCAAATCTAACCATTTCCAGATATGAACCTGTTAAAGCATGTACTGAAGAACAGGCAATGCACAAAACAAAAGTAACAAATGATGAAAGCCTGTCTATAGAAGTATTAATATACTTTTTAAATTAGAACATCTCATCCTACAGCACTGGTAATCATACACCTGCTAGCATACAAAGAATCCTACAGAAAACACCCATGAACACCCTGAGACATGCATGTCAAAATGTTTCATAATTTACCTTCTGGGTTTGCTATTGACAAAGTTGGCAGCTCTGGCTCTGAATTCCACATACGGTATTTTACAAAAATTCAGGTATTGCTTGAGAGGTTCAGCCATCATTAACATTGTGAGTGTAGTACTGAAGTCCTGCTGTGTTATTAGTGCAAGCACCATGCAGACACAGCAGTCTGACTCTGTCTCCTGTCATTTAAAATAGCTCTTCCATCTGACAAGACAAAACACCTGCTCACCTTTTGTATGCATTTTCATTAAGAACTTGCTTCACCCTGGTTTTGTATCTCTTAATATAACCAGGTGAAAGGAAAAGGCAGAAAGAATGGGAAGGAGACTTGAAGGCAATATTCTCATGTCTCAGTGCCTCGGGAGAGGCACTTAGTGTT